>NC_092238.1:33104402-33121902 GCF_036320965.1 Panulirus ornatus | reverse complement strand
ATTTTCGCGCAGAATTCCGGGCAGAGAGAGAGAGAGAGAGAGAGAGAGAGAGAGAAGAAGGGAGCAGTTAAACTCATTAGCGGCACCCCTCCTTAAGGGGGAGAGGGGAAAAAAAAATAAAAGCGCGCATGGCAGACACTTAAACTCGGCGTTCCAATGGACACTTTCAATCTGGAACCTGTGTCCTCCTACACCTACCATTGTGAACCTGTGTCCTCCTACACCTACACCTACCATTGTGAACTGTTCCTCCTACACCTACCATGTGTGACCTGTGTCCTCCTACACCTACCATTGTGAACCTGTGTCTCTTACACCTACCATTGTGAACCTGTGTCCTCCTACACCTACATTGTGAACCTGTGTCCTCCTACACCTTACCATTGTGAACCTGTGTCCTCTTACACCTACCATTGTGGACCTGTGTCCTCCTACACCTACCATTGTGAACCTGTGTCCTCCTACACCTACCATTGTGAACCTGTGTCCTCCTACACCTACCATTGTGAACCTGTGTCCTCCTACACCTACCATTGTGAACCTGTGTCCTCCTACACCTATCCACTGTGAAACCTGTGTCCTCTACACCTACCACTGTGAACCTGTGTCCTCCTACACTACCATTGTGGACTGTGTCCTCCTACACCAACCATTGTGAACCTGTGTCCTCCTACACCTACCACTGTGAACCTGTGTCCTCCTACACCTACCATTGTGGACCTGTGTCCTCTACACCTACCATTGTGAACCTGTGTCCTCCTAACACCTACCATTGTGAACCTGTGTCCTCCTACACCTACCATTGTGAACCTGTGTCCTCCTACACCTTACCATTGTGAACCTGTGTCCTCCTACACCTACCATTGTGAACCTGTGTCCTCCTACACCTACCACTGTGAACCTTGTGTCCTCCTACACCTACCATTGTGGACCTGTGTCCTCCTACACCTTACCATTGTGAACCTGTGTCCTCCTACACCTACCATTGTGAACCTGTGTCCTCCTACACCTACCATTGTGAACCTGTGTCCTCCTACACCTACCATTGTGAACCTGTGTCCTCCTACACCTACCATTGTGAACCTGTGTCCTCTCTACACCTACCATTGTGAACCTGTGTCCTCCTACACCTACCATTGTGAACCTGTGTCCTCCTACACCTACCATTGTGAACCTGTGTCCTCTTACACCTACCATTGTGAACCTGTGTCCTCCTACACCTACCATTTGTGAACCTGTGTCCTCCTACACTACCATTGTGAACCTGTGTCCTCCTACACCTACCATTGTGGACCTGTGTCCTCCTTACACCTACCATTGTGAACCTGTTGTCCTCCTACACCAACCATTGTGAACCTGTGTCCCCCTAAAACCTACCATTGTGAACCTGTGTCCTCCTACACCTACCATTGTGAACCTGTGTCCTCCTACACCTACCTATTGTGAACCTGTGTCCTCCTACACCTACCATTTGTGAACCTGTGTCCTCCTTACACCTACCATTTGTGAACCTGTGTCCTCCTACACCTACCATTGTGAACCTGTGTCCTCCTTACACCTACCATTGTGAACCTGTGTCCTCCTACACCTACCATTGTGGACCTGTGTCCTCCTACACCTACCATTGTGAACCTGTGTCCTCTACACCTACCATTGTGAACCTGTGTCCTCCTTACACCTTACCACTGTGAACCTGTGTCCTCCTACACCTACCATTATGGACCTGTGTCCTCCTACACCTACCATTGTGAACCTGTGTCCTCCTATCACCTACCATTGTGAACCTGTGTCCTCCTACACCTACCATTGTGAACCTGTGTCCTCCTACACCTACCATTGTGAACCTGTGTCCTCCTACACCTACCATTGTGAACTTTCTTATATATATATATTATATATATATATATATTATATATATATTTTTTTTTTTTTTTTTTTTTACTTTGTCGCTGTCTCCCGCGTTTGCGAGGTAGCGCAAGGAAACAGACGAAAGAAATGGCCCAACCCCCCCCCCCATACACATGTACATACACACGTCCAGACACGCAAATATACATACCTACACAGCTTTCCATGGTTTACCCCAGACGCTTCACATGCCTTGCTTCAATCCACTGACAGCACGTCAACCCCTGTATACCACATGACTCCAATTCACTCTATTTCTTGCCCTCCTTTCACCCTCCTGCATGTTCAGGCCCCGATCACACAAAATCTTTTTCACTCCATCTTTCCACCTCCAATTTGGTCTCCCTCTTCTCCTCGTTCCCTCCACCTCCGACACATATATCCTCTTGGTCAATCTCTCCTCACTCATTCTCTCCATGTGCCCAAACCATTTCAAAACACCCTCTTCTGCTCTCTCGAACCACGCTCTTTTTATTTCCACACATCTCTCTCACCCTTACGTTACTTACTCGATCAAACCACTCACACCACACATTGTCCTCAAACATCTCATTTCCAGCACATCCATCCTCCTGCGCACAACTCTATCCATAGCCCACGCCTCGCAACCATACAGCATTGTTGGAACCACTATTCCCTCAAACATACCCATTTTTGCTTTCCGAGATAATGTTCTCGACTTCCACACATTTTTCAAGGCTCCCAAAATTTTCGCCCCCTCCCCCACCCTATGATCCACTTCCGCTTCCATGGTTCCATCGCTGACAGATCCACTCCCAGATATCTAAAACACTTCACTTCCTCCAGTTTTTCTCCATTCAAAATCACCTCCAATTGACTTGACCCTCACCCCTACTGTACCTAATAACCTTGCTCTTATTCACATTTACTCTCAACTTTATATATATATATATATATATATACACGAACAAAGTGCATAGGAACGCGCACCTTCACAGTAATATGACTGGATATCTTTCGTATGTATTAACACATGCATCACATCCTCTCACACCTGCGTCCGTGTATTCTACAACGATACATTTCTTTTTCTTTCTTCTTTTCCAAATCGAAGGCTGAAGTCAATGACAAAAGTCCATCGACGAGGCCAGGCCTTCAGTGAAATACAGAAATAGAATGAAGAGATGATGAAGGAAGGATAAGAACTGGGCAGAAATGGAATGAAGAGATGATGAAAGAAATGGAATGAAGAGATGATGAAAGAAGGATAAGAACTGGGCAGAAATTTGAGAAGTATCCACATACAAGGTGTCGGCGGGACGTAAGTGTTAGGCAAGACATGAGATGATTAAAAAGAAGAGTTCCAAAAGCTTCGCGGTATAAGGAAAGAAACAGACGTTACAACTGCCAATGGCCAAACGTCACAACTTCCTACTTTTGAGCTGGTAAATGGCCACACACACACACACACACACACCGCTCATGTGAGACACATTGGTCTGCTTAGTATTACATGATCTAGCTAAGGGTGAAGGTTTACACCAACAGCCAGCTCTCAGGAGCCCAGAAAAGCCATTAAAACTAGAATAACATTCACAAAAGCTCTCATCTCTAGGCATAGCAGTCGAACATACGAACACCAAATGGACAAGAATACATTAAGGAGTTCTCAAGATGATATCAGATGAAACAAACCCATCTAACCAAACAAAGTCGCTCCCGATACATCTCTGCTATGTATAAAGTATAAAAAGTATTACAACTTAACAGGTAATCATCCTCGCTGGGGTCATGTATGATGACCATGCATATGTAGAGTCACTTAGCCACTTAGGTTGAGCCAAAGATGACCAGCGTCTAGGAGGAAGACTGCACGTCCAATTACACAATATCTGCCACCACCGATTCCTCCCTCCCTTGACATGCTGTCTGGTCTTGTGCACATTTCATCTTCCGCCGGAGGTATCCATTCACGCGTCATGAACAATGACGCACGAAACGATGAATGCATGAAAAATCGACTGTGCCAGATGGAGAGCACGACGTGCCCCAGTCAAAGAATAAACAGAGTGAATAATTTCTTGGTGAGGTGTGCGTCCTCGACCTAGAGCTGAAGATGAAGCAGACCGTCCGCAATGGTTCGTCTCCCGGGTACGAGACCAGGCAGGTGCTCGAGGCTTCAGAGGCCTCGGAGCAGATGATCCGGAGCTTCGGTCTCTGTCATGTAGTCGGGGGAGGGAGGGGCGCGCGCGGGCGGGCGGGGGGAGGCGTCTGTCTCTCTCTCGCTACGCAGTCAAGAACCTTTCGCTCCAACGCCACTTCAGCCTTGAGCACTTGCTCCCTCATAGTGGATTGTCCTTGTGGCAAGCAGCCATCTATCATGGAGAAAAAAGAAAAGAAATAAAGAGTCGAATGATGATTGCTTCACGAACCTCTTGGAAAATAGGAACCAGACGAGACCTCAGAGCGAACCATAAATCCAAGGTTCCTCAACTCTCTCATCTTCGTACACACGACAACGATGTCGTAAGACGAGTCCAACTGACCCACAAGCGCCCCCAGGTCATAGTATGGTATGACCCCGGTCATAGCACGGTGACCTCTGGACCTCTGACACACACACACACCAACCGGGCTAGCTAAAGGGTCTCCCTGATGTGGTGGTGTGGTCTGGACTCGCCAAGGGAGGGTGGGGTCTGCACGTACGTATGCCGCGGGTCTTCGACGGCGTCAACGCACAGTCCGGTCAAGACCTAACGTCGGACCAATATACGAGTGTGGCAAGATGTCGTAATTCACGTGTGTGGATGATGTGTGTCAGGGGCGGGGGGTGGATGGGGGCTCTCTCGGGTACGTGGCATTTTCGCGCAGAGAGAGAGAGAGAGAGAGAGAGAGAGAGAGAGAGAGAGAGAGAGAGAGAGAGAGAGAGAGAGAGAGAGAGAGAAGAAGGGAGCAGTTAAACTCATTAGCGGCTCCCCTCCTTAAGGGGGAGAGGGGAAAAAAAAATAAAAGCGCACACGGCAGACACTTAAACTCGGCGTTCCAATGGACACTTTCAATCTGGAACCTGTGTCCTCCTACACCTACCATTATAAACCTGTGTCCTCCTACACCTACACCTACCATTGTGAACCTGTATCCTCCTACACCTACCATTGTGAACCTGTGTCCTCCTACACCTACCATTGTGAACCTGTGTCCTCTTACACCTACCATTGTGAACCTGTGTCCTCCTACACCTACCATTGTGAACCTGTGTCCTCCTACACCTACCATTGTGAACCTGTGTCCTCTTACACCTACCATTGTGGACCTGTGTCCTCCTACACCTACCATTGTGAACCTGTGTCCTCCTACACCTACCATTGTGAACCTGTGTCCTCCTACACCTACCATTGTGAACCTGTGTCCTCCTACACCTACCATTGTGAACCTGTGTCCTCCTACACCTACCACTGTGAACCTGTGTCCTCCTACACCTACCACTGTGAACCTGTGTCCTCCTACACCTACCATTGTGGACCTGTGTCCTCCTACACCAACCATTGTGAACCTGTGTCCTCCTACACCTACCACTGTGAACCTGTGTCCTCCTACACCTACCATTGTGGACCTGTGTCCTCCTACACCTACCATTGTGAACCTGTGTCCTCCTACACCTACCATTGTGAACCTGTGTCCTCCTACACCTACCATTGTGAACCTGTGTCCTCCTACACCTACCATTGTGAACCTGTGTCCTCCTACACCTACCATTGTGAACCTGTGTCCTCCTACACCTACCACTGTGAACCTGTGTCCTCCTACACCTACCATTGTGGACCTGTGTCCTCCTACACCTACCATTGTGAACCTGTGTCCTCCTACACCTACCATTGTGAACCTGTGTCCTCCTACACCTACCATTGTGAACCTGTGTCCTCCTACACCTACCATTGTGAACCTGTGTCCTCCTACACCTACCATTGTGAACCTGTGTCCTCCTACACCTACCATTGTGAACCTGTGTCCTCCTACACCTACCATTGTGAACCTGTGTCCTCCTACACCTACCATTGTGAACCTGTGTCCTCTTACACCTACCATTGTGAACCTGTGTCCTCCTACACCTACCATTGTGAACCTGTGTCCTCCTACACCTACCATTGTGAACCTGTGTCCTCCTACACCTACCATTGTGGACCTGTGTCCTCCTACACCTACCATTGTGAACCTGTGTCCTCCTACACCAACCATTGTGAACCTGTGTCCCCCTACACCTACCATTGTGAACCTGTGTCCTCCTACACCTACCATTGTGAACCTGTGTCCTCCTACACCTACCATTGTGAACCTGTGTCCTCCTACACCTACCATTGTGAACCTGTGTCCTCCTACACCTACCATTGTGAACCTGTGTCCTCCTACACCTACCATTGTGAACCTGTGTCCTCCTACACCTACCATTGTGAACCTGTTGTCCTCCTACACCTACCATTGTGGACCTGTGTCCTCCTACACCTACCATTGTGAACCTGTGTCCTCCTACACCTACCATTGTGAACCTGTGTCCTCCTACACCTACCACTGTGAACCTGTGTCCTCCTACACCTACCATTATGGACCTGTGTCCTCCTACACCTACCATTGTGAACCTGTGTCCTCCTACACCTACCATTGTGAACCTGTGTCCTCCTACACCTACCATTGTGAACCTGTGTCCTCCTACACCTACCATTGTGAACCTGTGTCCTCCTACACCTACCATTGTGAACCTGTGTCCTCCTACACCTACCATTGTCAACTTCAGCAACACTCGACGAACGAGCGAATAAGCTATACCAGTAACACAGCTCAGTTTTCTATTAATCATACGATGTGATCCGTCAACCAGTGTATGTAGCAATACATCACTTCCATGTTCACCATCAGGTTCGTAATGTATAAACCATACCATTTACCCACTTAGCGTCCCTGTATATCTGCCACCTTGGCTATCTAACTGCACCTCACACACACACATATATATACTTATCTAAAGTGTGGATGTATCCTACCCACGCTGATCATAAACTCTTGTGACTGTCATGTTCACCTCCGGCTCTGTAAGAGGTGGAATACTTTAACATCATTTTCAGCTGACTGGCTGCCTAAACCAATGAACAGTTATTCGTTTTTCATTTCGTTACACACACACACACACACCCATACACACCCATACCTTTCGCACACCCCAGACTGTTACACACTGACCTTTCTCCTCTCTCTCTCTCTCTCTCTCTCTCTCTCTCTCTCCTTCTACACTTTCTTCATATATATATATGTATACATATATATATATATATATATATATATATATATATTTTTCTTTTTTTTTTGCTTTGTCGCTGTCTCCCGCGTTTGCGAGGTAGCGCAAGGAAACAGACGAAAGAAATGGCCCAACCCACCCCCATACACATGTATAAACATACGTCCACACACGCAAATATACATACCTACACAGCTTTCCATGGTTTACCCCAGACGCTTCACATGCCTTGATTCAATCCACTGACAGCACGTCAACCCCGGTATACCACATCGCTCCAATTCACTCTATTCCTTGCCCTCCTTTCACCCCCCTGCATGTTCAGGCCCCGATCACACAAAATCTTTTTCACTCCATCTTTCCACCTCCAATTTGGTCTCCCTCTTCTCCTCGTTCCCTCCACCTCCGACACATATATCCTCTTGGTCAATCTTTCCTCACTCATTCTCTCCATGTGCCCAAACCATTTCAAAACACCCTCTTCTGCTCTCTCAACCACGCTCTTTTTGTTTCCACACATCTCTCTTACCCTTACGTTACTTACTCGATCAAACCACTTCACACCACACATTGTCCTCAAACATCTCATTTCCAGCACATCCATCCTCCTGCGCACAACTCTATCCATAGCCCACGCCTCGCAACCATACAACATTGTTGGAACCACTATTCCTTCAAACATACCCATTTTTGCTTTCCGAGATAATGTTCTCGACTTCCACACATTCTTCAAGGCCCCAGAATTTTCGCCCCCTCCCCCACCCTATGATCCACTTCCGCTTCCATGGTTCCATCCGCTGCCAGATCCACTCCCAGATATCTAAAACATATCTAAAATATATCTAAAATATATATATATATATATATATATATATATATATATATATATATATATATATATATATATATTACATATATTCCAGTGGTCTCTATCTCCAGCACCTTGCTCTCCCAGCCGACCCATTACCCACCTTCCCTCCTCATGTGAGCTTCTTATATACTTCTTATCGACCATTTCCTGTAATTCATTCGCGGTCTTCCGCTGATAATGACACTCTACACGTCCCGGCCACCTTGGATATTCTGCAGTGGTGTGTGTGTGTGTGTGTGTGTGTGTGTGTGTGTGTGGGTCCGTGCACGTCAGAGCCAAATGTGACCAGCTCCTGCGTTGGTTCCTCTCATGGCCGTCTAGACCGACCGACACGCTCGTAACATGACGTACGTCCACTCGTCACCTCCATCTTTTCCTCACACACACACACACACACCGTGTCCCAGTGAGAGCTATGTATGTCATCCCTCCCTCGTCTGTCGTATTCTGTGGCTTGTCACTAAGTTAGCACATGGGTTCTGACCGCCTCACCATCACCATGTACCATCTTAACCGCCTCCCTCTCTCCCTCCCTCACTCCCTCTCTCTCTCTCTCTCCTCCTCCACACACCGACGCCACGAACGTACCAAAGTTGTCTTATACAGCGGAGCGGATCCGTGACGGTACAGCGAACGCTAGAGATGAAGGGAATCAGCTCAACTGTAGCAAATGGGTGGCACATCAGTGTCAGACGGACAATAACATGAGCGGAAACAGTTCAGTTGACACAGCAAGAAAACACACACTGCTGGATCGCAACTCGTACTTAAAAGACATTAGACGCCAGAACATAAAACTTTCATAAAACTTTTCTAAAGAGAAAAAAAATAAATGTATTTTCAGCGCATTGTGATGAAACATTTCCACAAACAAACTTCCTATAGTTTTTTTCTTTCTTCTTAAATTGCAACGTAAGTTCGGCTCTAGCTTTTACACTTCATCAATTCGGAGGAAATGGTGATTGAATTGTGACCAGTTGGAGCATTGGGGAGTCAAACCCTGGCCAGCGACTCCCGCCTTCCTGTCTACATACGTGACGACGGACAGGAGCAGGACACACACACACACACACACACACACACACACACACACACACACACACCTGCTGACCTCGACGGAGCACTTGCCTTGCACACGTGTGGCAGAGAACTGTCATGACCCATCAAGTGTTTCTGAGGAACGCAAGAGGGAAGATTTCTACGGACATTATGAGAGACTTTGACCTTTGTTGACCGTAATAGAGGCAGCGCCATCACTCAAACCCTGGCGGGAAAAGTTGGAAACTACACTTCCATCTGTCTTGTTACGAACAATTTACCGTCAAATGGAGTATTTTTTTCTTTCATATTCTTCAGAAAACGAATGAAAATCGGCGTCAGTCGAACCAACGGGAGAAGGTACGACCAGAGACTTCAGTAAAACAATATATTCGTAAATGGAAGTCTCAGTACCTGGCACTGCTGTAAATACACAGTATATACCCTAAATATAAACAATACAAAATATATCCTAACTATAAACACAAGTTTGATCCCACTAACTGTAAAGATACCGACACTAAAATGTACATTACCCATCGGCCAGGTTAAACATATATCAACTCACATCATAAAAATCAGACTAGTGAACATTCCACAATAAATAAAGCCAAAGTAAAAATATTAAAGCAAACTTATATCACAAATCTGAAGTCGTAACCCTTACCACCTCCCCTCACTCACACACACACACGGTTCAAATAAACTTGCGTGTTTCATCTCTTCACAGAATCATCTTCTGGTTTTGGTCCCTGTGGCTCCCATCTTAAGAAACTCTGGTCAAACGTCAGAGTCTAAGTTCTCGGAGCAGTCTGTCCCTGCCAGGCAGTGTGTTGACCGACGTATAGAAGGGCGACAACCACACACACACACACACACACACACACACACACATGCATATACTTCTCACTCTCTCTCTCTCTCTCTCTCTCTCTCTCTCTCTCTCTCTCTCTCTCTCTCTCTCTATATATATATATATATATATATATATATATATATATATATAGCATACCCATATCTCTCCTTATTGAATGTTCGCCATCTCCCACGTTAGCAAAGTAGCGCCAGGAACACACAGACGACGATTAGATAAAGGAGGAATCATATCACACATGGCTCCTTCATCTGTGCTCCTTTCACGACATGATAACACATAAGGGGAGGAGGATCGCTAGCCATCACCCCTTCCTCCTTCCCCTCCTCTTCCCCACCTGTCTTAATTACCGTCTAGGACAAGCAGGAGGGGACAATGCCAGCATTGTGCCCTCCTGTACTTACGAAGCAAAGACTACACAGCTGAAAAAAAAAACCATTTTCTTTTGTGAATAAGAATGAAAAGAAAATATGATTCATCGTCTGGTGAAAAGCGGGGTGTGTGGGGGGAACCCTAGGACCTTTTCCTTTACAGACCACTAATTCCATCCTTTCTCTCCCTGCAGGAGGGGCGGGACCGGGCCCTAGGCGTCCGACAGGAGGACGTAGGACTCGCCACACATGATGGCTGCAGCACGTGCCAGGGCGCCCCTTCTGACCACAGCGCTACGTGTTCAAGACTGGTTCTAGGACGTGTGTGTGTGTGTGTGTGTGTGTGTGTGTGTGTGTGTGTGTGTGTGTGTGTGTGTGTGAGGCGGAGGAGCACACGCTGTGTGTCAGTAAATGCGACATAGTTTCTATTGGCAGTCTATAGTCTCAGGACACTATACACAGAGCCACGATAGTGTATATGGAACCCAATCCGTGTGTACAGACCCAGTATAGTGTATATAGAAGCAGGCAGTGTATTATAGGAATAACCACGGCAGCGTATATAGAACCAGGGCAGTGTATACAGAATGAAAACAGTGTATATAGAATTACGACAGTGTACATAGAACCAGAATAGTGTATAGTGAACCAGGACAGTGTATACAGAATTAAAACAGTGTATATAGAATTACGACAGTGTACATAGAACCAGAATAGTGTATAGCAAACCAGGACAGTGTATACAGAACTAAGACAGTGTATATAGAACAAGAATATTTCTACAGAACCAGAAGAGCGTATAGAGAACAAGAACAGTGTATATAAAAGTTCAGAAAGATAAAGAACCATCGTATTTGGGTCGCTAACACTCCGTGCGTAGATAAAGAAGAAACGTCTCCATATATTGTCAAAACTTGACCACTAGGTCACGAGAGACAGTTGTGAACCCCGACAGTATAACTTTAAAGTCTTCCCGTGAGAAGGAGATCAAGACACCACGCCAGTACCCACCAGTATCTTGCATAATAACAGCTGGACACCAACTGAAGACGCTAAAACTCCAGCCAGCCAAGATGCCAGTCTGAATTCTGACAAGAATAGATCCATTTTTTTCCTTTCCCTTTAGAGTGCAAGAGACATACTTACATACAGGGTACGTGTAGGTGGCACAGATGCCATGATGGAAGTGCCAGTCACAGAGGAAGGCGTTGTGAGGTTCGATTCGTAAGAGAATCACAGGAAAGAAATATACCAGAAGTCTGGCTAAAGCAAGTGACTCTTACTGAGGGAAGTGAACACCATATGAACACAACTTACATGTCGGGGTTAGGTGTGTGTGTGAGAGTGTGTGAGTGTATGTGTGGTGTGTGTGTGTGTAGTCAGGTAGCTTTATAAAATACAGACACAAGTTATCCATCTCTATAACAGGTTGTAGAAGTTGTTTTAGGAACTATATAATAGTCCTGGATGCTGACAATTCTTTAAGCCAATACCCGTTGAGGATTGATTTGATATCGTGAGCTCGAGGTGATGTTATCTTGACTGAGGCAGAGAGAGAGAGAGAGAGAGAGAGAGAGAGAGAGAGAGAGAGAGAGAGAGAGAGAGAGAAGAGAGAGAGAGAGAGACAGTAGCTCTTGTGGTTGTCCAAGATATCAATAAGCTCAAAGTGATATCTTAGGCGTGATATCTTAGGCAGGCGAGAGAGAGAGTGTGCGTGTCTGTCGCTATCACTGATATCGTAACGTGGGTTGACGGAAGATAACTTACTGCTTCGGGATCACGACCTTCTGGTGAAGTCATCACCACCACACATCGTCGTCCCTCAGCCTCGAAGAAACCCTCGAACTCGACTCCCTCCCTCACTCCCTCCCGCCGCCCTCGCTCACTTACTCCCTCCCTCTCGCTCCCACCCGCCCTAACTCTTGGTCCCTCCCTCCCTCATTCTCGCTCCTTCCCTCCCTCACTCTCGCTTCCTCCCTCCCGTCCTCACTCTCGCTCCCTCCCTCCCGTCCTCACTCTCCCTCACTCTCGCTCCCTCCCTCCCGTCCTCACTCTCCCTCACTCTCGCTCCCTCCCTTCCTCCCTCCCTCACTCTCCCTGGCCTGGAGATGACACCGAGACACGCCAGGTCGTGAGCGTCGTCCACCTACCCTTCCTTCCTCCTCCTCCTGCAGCAGATGAGCCTACGCTGACGAAGGCTAGGTGGCGGCAGTAGCGGGCGACACTGCAAGGCAGGCATGGCGAGGGACGTGACACTCATAATGGTCCTCCTGACGCTGCAGCTGACCCTCGCTGACCCCCAGAAAGGTCAGTCAACAGACATCTTGCTCGTAATACATGACGTGTGTGTGTGTATTATGTATATGTTCCTGACCACCGATGTGTACTGTATACGCATACTATCTATCCTCTCTCTCTCTCTCTCTCTCTCTCTCTCTCTCTCTCTCTCTCTCCCTGAATGCGTATGAGACTGATAGATGTGTGAGGCAACTCTCCCAACTTCTTATATACGCCAGTCAAATCCGTGTGTGTGTATGTGTGTGTGTGTGTTTCAGGATCACCAACGCCGTTTTCTATTGGTAATCTGACAGGGTGTGGCCAACAGGAGATACGATGGGTCACGTAACCGTTTTCTGTTATACTGTATCACCTCCAACATTGCACATCACTTCCTGAACAACACACGAATCCTTGACTGTGATCTATATACACGAATCTTTGACTGTAATCTATATACACAAATCTTTGACTGTGATGTATATACACGAATCCTTGACTGCAATATATACACACAAATCTTTGAATGTAATCTATATACACGAATCTTTGACTGTAATCTATATACACGAACCTTTCAGTGCAATATATACACACGAATCCTTGAATGTAATCTATATACACGAATCTTTGACTGCAATCTATATACACGAATCTTTGACTGCAATCTATATACACGAATCTTTGACTGCAATCTATATACACGAATCCTTGACTGTAATCTATACACACGAATCCTTGACTGCAATCTATACACACGAATCCTGAACTGTGATCTATATACATGAATCTTTGACTGTAAAACGTATCTCTTGTCAATTTAGAGATGCAGTAAAGAACATGGGGGAGGGACTAATTCATTACAGTCTCTCTCTCTCTCTCTCTCTCTCTCTCTCTCTCTCTCTCTCTCTCTCTCTCTCTCTCTCTCTCTCCTCGTCGGGCAAAGTTCACATCTGAATTCTGATGGGTTATGAATGGCTAATAATATAGTTCAACCGCCGGGGGGCCAAATATTGGCCCATGATATCCAAAAAACTAAAGATAGGAGACAGCGAGGGAATGAATGACATTTCAAAATTGTAATGTATTTTGGAGACGGGAGATAATTGACTGGGGTACGTGTCGTCAGAGATGGAATTAGAGAAGGACCCTTTGGTGGGGGTGTTTGAGTGTCGCCAGAAATGATGTGACACATGAAGGGTTAACAAGACCTGTTTACACATCATGCGAGACACAACACCACACAGGTTTCCTCTTTCTCTGTACCTCGCCTATACTGGTCTTCTGTAACTCACAAGTATTGTCCTTTTTGTAACTCTGTGAGTACAGTGACTCTGTATCATGCATTATTTGGTTTTCTGTAAAATGTTGGTCTGGTAGTATGTAACTCGCTGGATCTGACCCTTCTGAAACTCGTTAGCACTGACCCCTCTGTAACTCACTAGTACTGACCCCTCTGTAACTCACTAGTACTGACCCCTCTGTAACTCACTAGTACTGACCCCTCTGTAACTCACTAGCACTGACCCCTCTGTAACTCACTAGCACTGACCCCTCTGTAACTCACTAGTACTGACCCCTCTGTAACTCACTAGTACTGATCCCTCTGAAACTCGTTAGCACTGACCCCTCTGTAACTCACTAGTACTGACCCCTCTGTAACTCACTAGCACTGACCCCTCTGTAACTCACTAGTACTGATCCCTCTGTAACTCACTAGTACTGATCCCTCTGTAACTCACTAGTACTGATCCCTCTGTAACTCACTAGTACTGATCCCTCTGTAACTCACTAGTACTGACCCCTCTGTAACTCACTAGTACTGATCCCTCTGTAACTCACTAGTACTGATCCCTCTGTAACTCACTAGTACTGATCCCTCTGTAACTCACTAGTACTGATCCCTCTGTAACTCACTAGTACTGATCCCTCTGTAACTCACTAGTACTGACCCCTCTGTAACTCACTAGCACTGACCCCTCTGTAACTCACTAGTACTGATCCCTCTGTAACTCACTAGTACTGATCCCTCTGTAACTCACTAGTACTGATCCCTCTGTAACTCACTAGTAAGACTAAGGCGGTATAGCCCTGGACTCATATATATATATATATATCTTTCAAATTATTCGCCATTTCCCGCGTTAGCAAGGTAGCGTTAAGAACAGAGGAGTGGGCCTTAAAGGGAATATCCTCACCTGGCCCCCTTCTCTGTTCCTTCTTTTGGAAAATTAAAAAAAAAACGAGAGGGGAGGATTTCCAGCCCCCCGCTCCCTCCCCTTTTAGTCGCCTTCTACGACACGCAGGGAATACGTGGGAAGTATTCTTACTCCCCTATCCCCAGGGATAATATATATATATATATATATATATATATATATATATATATATATATATATATATATATATATATATATATATATATGGAATTTCAAACTACCCTCAATAGAAGCGAAGATGCCATCATAACTCAACAGGCATTTTAAAAGACACTATAATAGATGGTAAGGGTATATATACACACACACACACACACACACACACACACACACACACACACACACACACACACCGTTGAGAAATACAACAGGATCCCCCAGATACAACCATGATCCCCCAGATACAACCATAATCCCCAGATATAACCAGGATCCCCCAGATACAACCATAATCCCCAGATATAACCAGGATCCCCCACATACAACCATAATCCCCAGATATAACCAGGATCCCCCAGACACAACCATGATCCCACAGATACAACCATGATCCCCCAGATACAACCAGGATCCCCCACATACAACCAGGATCCCCCACATACAACCAGGATCCCCCACATACAACCAGGATCCCCCACATACAACTATGATCCCCAGATACAACCAGGATCCCCCAGATACAACCATGATCCCCCAGATACAACCATGATCCCCCACATACAACCATGATCCCCCAGACACAACCATGATCCCCCACATACAACCATGATCCCCCAGATACAACCATGATCCCCCACATACAACCATGATCCCCCACATACATCCATGATCCCCCACATACAACCATGATCCCCCAGACACAACCATGATCCCCCACATACAACCATGATCCCCCACATACATCCATGATCCCCCACATACAACCATGATCCCCCAGATACAACCATGATCCCCCACATACAACCAGGATCCCCCACATACAACCAGGATCCCCCACATACAACCAGAATCCCCCAGATACAACCAGAATCCCCCACATACAACCAGGATCCCCCACATACAACCAGGATCCCCCAGATACAACCAGGATCCCCCAGATACAACCAGGATCCCCCACATACAACCAGGATCCCCCACATACAACCAGGATCCCCCACATACAACCAGGATCCCCCACATACAACCAGGATCCCCCACATACAACCAGGATCCCCCAGATACAACCAGAATCCCCCACATACAACCAGGATCCCCCACATACAACCAGGATCCCCCACATACAACCAGGATCCCCCACATACAACCAGGATCCCCCAGATACAACCAGGATCCCCCAGATACAACCAGGATCCCCCACATACAACCAGGATCCCCCACATACAACCAGGATCCCCCAGATACAACCAGAATCCCCCACATACAACCAGGATCCCCCACATACAACCAGGATCCCCCACATACAACCAGGATCCCCCACATACAACCAGGATCCCCCAGATACAACCAGGATCCCCCACATACAACCAGGATCCCCCAGATACAACCAGGATCCCCCAGATACAACCAGGATCCCCCAGATACAACCAGGATCCCCCAGATACAACCAGGATCCCCCACATACAACCAGGATCCCCCACATACAACCAGGATCCCCCACATACAACCAGGATCCCCCACATACAACCATGATCCCCAGATACAACCAGGATCCCCCAGATACAACCAGGATCCCCCAGATACAACCAGGATCCCCCAGATACAACCATGATCCCCCACATACAACCACCATGAGTCTGGCGTGTGCCGAGGTACAAGGTTAGACACAGACATTAATAAATATATATGTTTATAAATAAGGTTATTCAATTCTGGACTTAGCTGCCATACCCGAAGTACACAGGAGACCTACACCTCCTTCAGTAGGCAACACCTGGTTACTGGTCAATAGGGTTCCTATGTACACTCTGTGTACACTCTCTGTGTACACTCTCTGTGTACGCTCTTTGTGTACGCTCTCTGTGTACGCTCTCTGTGTACACTCTCTGTGTACGCTCTCTGTGTACACTCTCTGTGTACACTCTCTGTGTACGCTCTCTGTGTACACTCTCTGTGTACGCTCTCTGTGTACACTCTCTGTGTACACTCTCTGTGTACACTCTCTGTGTACACTCTCTGTGTACGCTCTGTGTACGCTCTCTGTGTACACTCTCTGTGTACACTCTCTGTGTACGCTCTCTGTGTACACTCTCTGTGTACACTCTCTGTGTACACTCTCTGTGTACGCTCTCTGTGTACACTCTCTGTGTACACTCTCTGTGTACACTCTCTGTGTACACTCTCTGTGTACAGTAACGCCTCATCACAAGCGTCTTCCTTCCCACCCTCCCCCTCCACCTTCCCTCCCTCCCTACACCCTCTTCAACCAAATCAAACTCGTTCACTCAACCCACCTCCTTCAACCAACCCCACCCTCTTCAACCAAAGCCCGCCCCCTGCAACCAACCCAACCCCCTGCAACCAACCCCGTTTCCTGCATCCAACCCCGCCCCTTCAACCAACCTCACCCCTTTCAACCAACCCCGCCCCTTCAACCAACCCTACCCCTTCAACCAACCCCAACCCTTCACCCAACCCCATCCCTTCAACCAACCCCACCCTCCTTTAACCAAACCCGCCCCTTTCAACCAACCCCAC
>NC_092238.1:33076902-33099402 GCF_036320965.1 Panulirus ornatus | reverse complement strand
TGCTATGATAATTTCATGTAAGAGTAACATGATTATCTCTGGGGTGATGCTATGATAATTTCCTGTAAGAGTAACATGATTATCTCTGGGGTGATGCTATGATAATTTCATGTAGGAGTAACATGATCATCTCTGGGGTGATGCTATGATAATTTCATGTAAGAGTAATATGATCATCTCTGGGGTGATGCTATGATAATTTCATGTAAGAGTAACATGATTATCTCTGGGGTGATGCTATGATAATTTCATGTAAGAGTAACATGATCATCTCTGGGGTGATGCTATGATAATTTCATGTAAGAGTAACATGATCATCTCTGGGGTGATACTATGATAATTTCATGTAAGAGTAACATGATCATCTCTGGGGTGATGCTATGATAATTTCATGTAAGAGTAACATGATCATCTCTGGGGTGATGCTATGATAATTTCATGTAAGAGTAACATGATCATCTCTGGGGTGATGCTATGATAATTTCATGTAAGAGTAACATGATCATCTCTGGGGTGATGCTATGATAATTTCATGTAAGAGTAACATGATCATCTCTGGGGTGATGCTATGATAATTTCATGTAAGAGTAACATGATCATCTCTGGGGTGATGCTATGATAATTTCACGTAAGAGTAACATGATTATCTCTGGGGTGATGCTATGATAATTTCATGTAAGAGTAACATGATCATCTCTGGATGATGCTATGATAATTTCATGTAAGAGTAATATGATCATCTCTGGGGTGATGCTATGATAATTTCATGTAAGAGTAACATGATCATCTCTGGGGTGATGCTATGATAATTTCATGTAAGAGTAACATGATCATCTCTGGGGTGATGCTATGATAATTTCATGTAAGAGTAACATGATCATCTCTGGGGTGATGCTATGATAATTTCATGCAAGAGTAACATGATCATCTCTGGGGTGGTGCTATGATAATTTCATGTAAGAGTAACATGATTATCTCTGGGGTGATGCTATGATAATTTCCTGTAAGAGTAACATGATTATCTCTGGGGTGATGCTATGATAATTTCATGTAGGAGTAACATGATCATCTCTGGGGTGATGCTATGATAATTTCATGTAAGAGTAACATGATCATCTCTGGGGTGATGCTATGATAATTTCATGCAAGAGTAACATGATCATCTTCGGGGTGATGCTATGATAATTTCATGTAAGAGTAACATGATTATCTCTGGGGTGATGCTATGATAATTTCATGCAAGAGTAACATGATCATCTCTGGGGTGATGCTATGATAATTTCATGTAAGAGTAACATGATCATCTCTGGGGTGACGCTATGATAATTTCATGTAAGAGTAACATGATCATATCTGGGGTGATGCTATGATAATTTCATGTAAGAGTAACATGATCATCTCTGGGGTGATGCTATGATAATTTCATGTAAGAGTAACATGATTATCTCTGGGGTGATGCTATGATAATTTCATGTAAGAGTAACATGATTATCTCTGGGGTGATGCTATGATAATTTCATGTAGGAGTAACATGATCATCTCTGGGGTGATGCTATGATAATTTCATGTAAGAGTAACATGATCATCTCTGGGGTGATACTATGATAATTTCACGTAAGAGTAACATGATCATCTCTGGGGTGATGCTATGATAATTTCACGTAAGAGTAACATGATCATCTCTGGGGTGATGCTATGATAATTTCGTGTAAGAGTAACATGATCATCTCTGGGGTGATGCTATGATAATTTCATGTAAGAGTAACATGATCATCTCTGGGGTGATGCTATGATAATTTCATGTAAGAGTAACATGATCATCTCTGGGGTGATGCTATGATAATTTCATGTAAGAGTAACATGATCATCTCTGGGGTGATGCTGTGATAATTTCACGTAAGAGTAACATGATCATCTCTGGGGTGATGCTATGATAATTTCATGTAAGAGTAACATGATCATCTCTGGGGTGATGCTATGATAATTTCATGTAAGAGTAACATGATCATCTCTGGGGTGATGCTATGATAATTTCATGCAAGAGTAACATGATCATCTCTGGGGTGATGCTATGATAATTTCATGTAAGAGTAACATGATCATCTCTGGGGTGATGCTATGATAATCTCTGAGGAGAATCCTATGATTAATCCCTCGCAAGAGTGCTATGATGATTAATAGACTGCTATGATAATCTTCAGGGCAGTGTTAATCATTTTTTTTTGGGGGGGGGAGAGACCGCTATGATAATCTCTGGGGTGAATACTATGATAATCTATGGGGTGAGTGTTGTAATAACCTCAGACGAGAGTGCCATGTAATCCTAGAGTGCTAGTGTCATGTAATCCTAGAGTGCTAGTGTCATGTAATCCTAGAGTGCTAGTGTCATGTAATCCTAGAGTGCAAGTGTCATGTAATCCTAGAGTGCTGGTGTCATGTAATCCTAGAGTGCTAGTGTCATGTAATCCTAGAGTGCTAGTGTCATGTAATCCTAGAGTGCTGGTGTCATGTAATCCTAGAGTGCTAGTGTCATGTAATCCTAGAGTGCTAGTGTCATGTAATCCTAGAGTGCTGGTGTCATGTAATCCTAGAGTGCTAGTGTCATGTAATCCTAGAGTGCTAGTGTCATGTAATCCTAGAGTGCTAGTGTCATGTAATCCTAGAGTGCTGGTGTCATGTAATCCTAGAGTGCTAGTGCCATGTAATCCTAGAGTGCTGGTGTCATGTAATCCTAGAGTGCTAGTGTCATGTAATCCTAGACTGCCAGTGTCATGTAATCCTAGAGTGCTAGTGTCATGTAATCCTAGAGTGCTAGTGTCATGTAATCCTAGAGTGCTAGTGTCATGTAATCCTAGAGTGCTAGTGTCATGTAATCCTAGACTGCCAGTGTCATGTAATCCTAGAGTGCTAGTGTCATGTAATCCTAGACTGCTATGATATATAATATCTGGGTAACCTCCATCATAATCTCTGCTCAAGGCGCTCTGATAATCTCGAGAGAAGCCGCTAGGATAAGCTCTGGCCTGGAGTGCTATGCTATGCTATGCTATGCTATGCTATGCTGTGCTATTTGCTTACATCCAATCAATACAGATCCCCAGAGCTCTCATATCACCCTGGTGAGAACCATCTTAAGAGAACTCCAGCTCCTTATACATTTAACTAACTCCAGCTCCTTATACATCTAACTCCAGCTCCTCACACATCTAACTCCAGCTCCTTATACATCTAACTCCAGCTCCTCACACATCTAACTCCAGCTCCTCATACATCTAACTCCAGCTCCTCATACATCTAACTCCAGCTCCTTATACATCTAACTCCAGCTCCTCATACATCTAACTCCAGCTCCTCATACATCTAACTCCAGCTCCTCATACGTCTAACTTACTCCAGCTCCTCACACATCTAACTCCAGTTCCTCATGCATCTAACTCCAGCCCCTCATACATTTAACTCCAGCTCCTCATAGATCTAACTAACTCCAGCTCCTCATACGTCTAACTTACTCCAACTCCAGCTCCTCATACGTCTAACTCCAGCTCCTCATACATCTAACTCCAGCTCCTCATACATTTAACTTCAGCTCCTCATACATTTAATTCCAGCTCCTCATACACCTTGGGATACGATCTCATACAATATTATACACGAAGCTAAGTGAAGGCTGCAGCTGGACGAGACGAGAGAGAACCAGCTAACCTAATCAGCTCCCTTCTCACTGGGCTTCAGTCCTTTTTACGTCCTCTTGAAGAACTCTTCTGTAAACTTATTTTCTGTACCTATGAGGATGATGATGATGATGATGATGATGATAATGAGGATGATGATGACGATGATGAGGAAAAGGAAGAGAAGGAGGAGGAGGAAGAAGAGAAGGAGAAGGAGGAGGAGGAAGAAGAGAAGGAGAAGGAGAAGGAGGAGGAGGAACAGGAGGAGAAAGAGAAATAAGAGAATCTTTTCTCAATTTTTTCATCATCTTTTTTTCCCTCCCTCCCTGCTATTGCCGTAGAGGGTACGGGGGTATCTGGTTAATTAAGTGTAAACAGAAAGATCGCTGAGTTGGGCTCCTCGCCGGTATGAGGCCTCTTGGCCTTCTCTCAGCCGCTCCGGGGAAAAGTTTGTTTACGAAAGAACAAATGCTCTGGTTTGTAATCTCCTCAGTAAATATCGTGTGGCAGGAAATGATTTAAGGAATATACATACATGTGTGTATATATATATATATATATATATATATATATATATATATATATATATATATATATATATATATATAGTATGTTCTATGTAGAATGAAATACGAATTCGTTGCGTAGTATATTTGTGTTGTATGGCGTGATGTATTTGACATTGATATGATAAGCAGAAATTAGCCATTAGACCAAGATGTGGCCACACACATCCCTGACACAGACCGAACTTCACCTCGAACCACTCACTCTCTTCCCTTCCGACTCGCTCACACGCCTTACTCTCTTCATACAAACTGTTCACTGCTTCTAGCATTTGATGGATTGGGTAGTGAGGGAGGTAAATGCCGGGGTTCTTGCAGAGAGGAGCACAAGTCCGCAGTCTGTTTGGGCTAAGAGGACGGAAGTCCCCGGAGGTGTGTCAGTTGCCTTTTGTTGATGCCACGGTGCTGGTGGCAGATTCGTGTGAGAAACTGTAGAAGCTCTTGTCTGAGTTTGATAGAGTGTCTGAACGGAGAAAATTAGGTGTAAATAGGAATAAAAAGCTTATTAGCTTTAGCAGTGGAGAGGGACAAGGTAGTTGGAGTGTGAGTTTGACTGGAGAGATAATGGGATGTTTTAGAATTTGACTGGAGAGATAATGGGATGTTTTAGACACCTATGAAAGGTAAGTGGAACTATGGAAGTTGAAGTGAGCCTCAGGGATGGTGAGGGGACTGGGGTCCTACGAGCACTTGATGGAGCGTGTGGAAAGAAGGGTCACTGACGGTGAAGGCAAAGACGCGCATGTTTGATGGGAGAGTAATTCCGACGGAGTTGCATGGATGCGAGGCCTGGAAGAAGATGAGTGAGCTTGAAACGAAATCTCTGATGACAATTTGTGGTGTGAGTAAGATCGATTGAGCAAGAATTGGTAAGGTAAGAGAGAGGTGTGGTAATGAGGGGAATAAGATTGAAAGAGTCAAAGAGGGTGCACTATGATGGCTCAGATGATGGAGAGAAAGAGTGAAAAGAAGTGGACAAAAAGGATATTAATGTCGAAAGTCAAGGGGACAAAAAGAATGGAGGATCGAAATGTATATGGAAAGATGGAGTGAATAAGGGTCTAAACGCTCGGGGCTTGCACATAAAGGAATGTGTAAGAAGTGCTCCAGATAGAGAGAACTGGAGTGATATGGTATACAGGGGGCGACGTGGCGTCAAATGACTACTAGGAAATATTCACCGGCGGTGGTATACGTGGTATACGTGTGTGGGACCTGGTTATGGACAGGAGCTGTTTTGGTGCATTATACGACAGTGAGAAAATGGATGTGAGCGAATGAAGCCATTTCTTCGACAGTTTCTGGCGCTATCGCAGTAACACTGGACATGGCGAACTATCATGAAAAATCAATAATGATCATACAATTGCTCTAACTCATCCAAGTCACCAACATATCATACGTCCCATCAGCGGATGATCCATCAAACTAACGCCCTAGCCAACACACGAGACCAAGAGACCAACACAGTTTGACGAAGACGTGACAGGAATGGCTTTTCAGTTGCGACAGTCTGCTGTGACCCTGCCTAACCACAACAGCTGCAGCAGCAGGAGCAGCTACATCAGGAGGAGGGGCAGGGCCAGCTGCAATAGAGACAGCAGCAGTGGCAAAGAGAAAGAAGACAGGAGGAGTGGCTCACACGAACAGTGACCCTACATGACGCTGGTGAGAGTTGGAGTCGTCCCGCCTCAGTGCCCTGCCTTGAGTCCACACCCTCACCGTCGCATACCACACCTCCGACGGCTTACTTGCGACAACGAACGCGCGAGCCACGCTCGCTTCCCCTCCCATCCCTTCCCATCAGGCGAATGAATGAGTCGTGCTAGTTATCGATACACGAATCACGAAAATTCCCTAACATTCACTTCAGCGAAATGGCTCCACTTTCTGGCAAAATGCAGAAGCCAGGGAAGAAATAACTGTAATCTCAAACTTGGTGAGGGATATTCATGCCAGCTGATATCATTTCTCACAACAGCAAAGTGAGGACACACACACACACACACACACACACACACACACACACACACACACACACACACACACACACACACACTGTAGCTCCAGTCATTACCTACCCACCATACAAATACAAGATTCATGGAATATGTACGAACTGCATTGGTACACCTTGATTATCATTGTTACCTGAACAAGATTGCTATGCTCATGTTTACTCGCTTATAAAAGAGATTAAAACATTGGTCCTGAAGTGGAGAATGTTTTACGGTAGGCAGTACACCTCGGCATCTTGTTATCCACAATATCTCTCACGTGACCTGAGGTATTGGAGCGGGCAGGTGGTGGTGATTGGTGACGGGCGTGTCGTGTGACCTGGTCACAGCTGGTCTTTCAAGTGTCAGGTGAGAGAATTGGCAGCTGGTGTGACCCGGAAATAACAGGTGTGGGGGGGGGGGGCAAGGTTACCTGTGTGTGTGTGTGTGATACATGTCTGCTATGTACTGCTGGTAGTTAAGGTTAGATCTAGTTATCATGGCAGTGGTTTAGAGTTAATTATCATGGCAATGGTTAAGGGAGCGTCTGTGTAGTCATCATGGCAGTAGTTAAGGGAGTGTGTAGTCATCATGGCAGTAGTTAAGGGAGTGTGTAGTCATCATGGCAGTAGTTAAGGGAGTGTGTAGTCATCATGGCAGTAGTTAAGGGAGTGTGTAGTCATCATGGCAGTAGTTAAGAGTGTGTAGTCATCATGGCAGTAGTTAAGGGAGTGTGTAGTCATCATGGCAGTAGTTAAGGGAGTGGTGTAGTCATCATGGCAGTAGTTAAGGGAGTGTGTAGTCATCATGGCAGTAGTATAAGGGAGTGTGCCGTAGTCATCATGGCAGTAGTTAAGGGAGTGTGTAGTCATCTCTGGCAGTAGTTAAGGGAGTGTGTAGTACATCATGGCCGTAGTAAGGGAGTGTGTAGTCATCATGACAGTAGTTAAAGGGAGTGTGTAGTCATCATGGCAGTAGTTAAGGAGGTGTGTAGTCCTCAATCGCAGTAGTTAAGGAGTGTGTTAGTCATCATGGCAGTAGTTAAGGAGCTGTGTCGTCATCATCGCAGTTGTTAAGAGTGTGTAGTAATCATGCAGTAGTTAAGGGAGTGTGTAGGTCATCATGCAGCAGATAAGAGTAGTCGTCAACCATGACAGTAGTTTAGAGTGGTAAGTCATCATGGCAGTAGTTAAGGGAATGTCAGTGTAGTTATCATTAGATTGTGAACTCATAGTGAGGTGGGGGGGTGGGCGCTCAGTGTGTCCCTGGCTTCCGGGTCGAACTTAATGCATTTAAGTCGTCCACTGAGATACTGCATGTGTCAAGTGCACTCGTGTCACCGCGCCCTCCGCTCCCACCACTGGAGAGAGAGGCTCTCTCTCTCTCTCTCTCTCTCTCTCTCTCTCTCTCTCTCTCTCTCTCTCTACTTCAAGCTTCTTACTCTCTCTCTTCTATTCTATCTCATTTTTTCTATCCTTCATTTATTCATATCGATCATAGCTCTTATCAGAGATTCCCATATATCAGTACATCAGGCTGTGAGGTAGTTATAATATCTATCTATCTATCTATCTATCTATCTATCTATCTATCTATATATATATATATATATATATATATATATATATATATATATATATATATATATATATACATATATATTGCAAAGGATCACAATTTTGCGCGTGATCAAGATATTCCTATGAGTACACGGGGAAAATGAAACACGAAAAGTTCCCAAGTGCACTTTCGTGTAATAATCACATCATCAGGGGAGACACAAGAGAGAAATATAACAGTCAGTTGACATATATATATATATATATATATATATATATATATATATATATATATATATATATATATATATATATATATATATATATATGTGTAATTTAAATTCTCGCCTACCCACTTACCAATGACAAAAGTGAAACATGTGAATTATTCAATACAAGTAATGTATTATTCTTTTACGTCTGAATTTGCTTTACAGCAACAGATAGAGTTCTAAATTATTCATTTTTTTTGTGACAAGGTATGAAAATAATAATACTGGGGTACATCTATATAGTGATGTCTATATTGGGGTATAGCTATATAGTGATGTCTATATTGGGGTATATCTATATAGTGATATCAATATTGGGGTATATCTATATAGTGATGTCTATATTGGGGTATAGCTATATAGTGATGTCTATATTGGGGTATATCTATATAGTGATGTCAATATTGGGGTATAGTTATATAGTGATGTCTATATTGGGGTATATCTATATAGTGATGTCAATATTGGGGTATATCTATATAGTGATATCTAATATTGGTGTATATCTATATAGTGATGTCAATATTGGGGTATAGTTATATAGTGATGTCTATATTGGGGTATATCTATATAGTGATGTCAATATTGGGGTATATCTATATAGCGATGTCTACATTGGGGTATATCTATTTAGTGATGTCTACATTGGGGTATATCTATTTAGTGATGTCTACATTGGGGTATATCTATTTAGTGATGTCTATATTGGGGTATATCTATATAGTGATGTCTACATTGGGGTATATCTATTTAGTGATGTCTACATTGGGGTATATCTATATAGTGATGTCTATATTGGGGTATATCTATATAGTGAAGTCTACATTGGGGTATATCTATTTAGTGATGTCTATATCTATATAGTTATACATAGAGTTCCCGCTCGCAAACCTCACGGAGCCATGCTAAGAGTTTTGGGGGTTTGGCTTTTGACCCATAATAGCCACCCAAGCTACATATCCTTCCCTTTAGCGTCAACAGAATGTTAAAGTATCCCCCAATTACACACACACACACACACACACACACACACACACACACACACACACACACATGTACGGCAAAAACAGGTCATCACACTACCATAGCCACCAGCATCACCAATTAACCCAACCACGAACTTCCTGACGCAGGTGACGAGACGGAGTTCGACTGGTTGTCCTGGTGGAGCTACGACGGCATCTCTGGGCCTGGGTTCTGGGGCATCATCAACCGACGGTGGAGGCTATGCAGCGACGGGAGGCGCCAGTCCCCGGTCGACCTGCCCACCTCCTCCATCGTGTTCGACCACACCCTCCCCAACCTGCTCCTGGCATCCCACAAGGTGAGTACAACACCCCCGCACAGTCTTCCTCCCACTGTATGTGTCTGCATGATGGACCGCTCCTGAAACACTGAGGGACTTCCCCACAACAGACCTGGACGACATGAAAACATTCTCTGAAAACACTTCTGCCCAGATGTGATCCAAGCAGATACATATATATATATATATTCTCAAACACTCTCGTTTACAAACCAAAATCCCTAACGGCCATAAACTCTCCAAACCGGCCAATCTATCCTCCTTCTCCTCCTCCTCCTTCCGTCCTATATCACCCTTCACAATAGACAGGAAGTGGTCTGCAAATCTTGATAACCTGGCGGCCAAGTCAGTAATTCACGAAAGGTCCTGCATTCTCACACTCTACAACGGCGTCCTCCAAGGGGCAGTTCTATCTCCAACACTCCTCAACCTCTTCCTACCTCCTGCAAACCACAATGTCAAAGTCTTCTTCTAGGAAGTCACAAACAACACTCAAGCAACTACAAACATGGAAAAATACGTGACACAATTAGAACACTGGTTCATTCAAAGGAGAATGCTTGCATTGCCCCGCTAATTCACAGATACCCTTTTTGATCCCTAAAGAGACATAAATAAAACCAATCCGCACCCCTTCTTCACATTTTAGCAAACCATACCTACAGATCCCACCTCCGCAAGCATGCACGATGATAAAACATTAGAAACTATAATGATCCGAAAAGGACTAGAGAAACACCTTCCATTCCACTCTTCTGGACGTACAGCCGCTTGAAACTAAACTCCCCAGGCATGTACGAGTTACACATTTTTTCTCGTTTGCATTCTGGACACCATCCATCTCTCCAACAGTAATCATAACAAATGAGCATATCACAAAACCTCCTCTACTACACACAAGATGCAGCTTCTATCCTGAGGACGGGTCGACACTCACTCTTCTTCATCATTAGTCCTCCTCTGCTCACCACAGAAAGACATGTACACTACGCTTCCTCATGTGTTCCCGTCCAGTGGACTTGCCTGAGCTATGAGAGAGTCCTGAAGAGCACAACGGGACAGGAAGGTACAGGGGAGAGGGAAGTATGTTTATAAGAACAAGGTTCTCCAGGGGTTAAAGAATGTGGACTTCTTACAAAATGCTCACCTTTATCCTGCTGTATAAATATCTAGGTTAGTGAGAATGCTTACACCCCAAATTCTAAATACGTCTTGGTTAATTCAGTGTCGAAAAGGTTCGGTGTATGTAGGTAAGGGATGTCATGAGCCGAAAAAAAAAAATATATATACAATTTTGCGGCACTTGCCCCTTAAACGTAAGGTCATCCATCGGCTTGAGTCCTGCTCCCTGTTCGATCATACAAGGAAACAGCTCCTCCCTCCCTCCCCCTCACTCAGTTGTGAGTGGACATCACCTCAGTACGGGATGGGACGTGAAGGCCACACCATCCCGTGGTGTGCCGAGGTCAGTAGTTCAGTGTGGCCCACTGTGCCGGGGGCCACAGTGAGCCACAGGGCCGTCAATACACCTGGTAAAGGGAGGGACATAAATATTTCTTTGCTTTTAACAATAGTCTTTTTCATTCGATTTCTTTATATAATTCATTAGATATATTTCAGGACACATTCTCTTCTTATTTCTTGAAGAATTACGGCTTTTAAGATATATAAGGGTAAAGGAACACTAATTACTCCTCTGATCATTAATAAACTTAATTAAGTTGTTTCATACGTTAAGTTAATGACTCTTTTTCTTCCCCCCCGTCCGTTCGTGACCTGGCTGCAGGTGGACGGTACGCTGACCAACACTGGCTTTGGTCTTCGCTGGTCCGTCAGTGTGGGTCAGGTGTGGCAGGTGTCCGGAGGACCCCTCCACTACGCCCACACCCTCGCCCACGCCGTCCTCAGGTGGTCCAACGCCGCCCGCGCCACCCAGACCGTCGGGTCGGAGCACAGCATCCAGGGTCAAATGTTTCCTGCTGAGGTGAGTACGTGGGTCCCCTGCCTCTCACACAACAGCAGGAGGTGCTGCTGCACCTTCAGGTACGAGGAGTGGGACGTGTGTCCTCTTTGGCCTCCAGGCTGAGGGCGGAGGGAGGGCGGGGTCCTTCCCGGCCTCCAGGCACAAGGAGGGAGAGGGAGGAGGGAGGGAGGTGGGGACGTCCTTCTTCCTCACCTGCAGGCACAGGAAGGGGACCGCCTCCATGAGTCCCCTCCTCCTCCTCCTACTCCTCCTCCTGCTCCTGGAAGCTGGGGAGTGTGGCGGTAGGTCTCCCTCACAGCCAGACGTGACGTGACGGGGCGTGTGAGCCTCTGGCTGGGGGCGTCCAGCGTCACGTCTTGTGACGCACAACACAACAGAAGAAGGAAAATCTTGTAGCCTACAGCGTCCCCTTGACACAGACCAGTCATCCTAAGTCTCTCGCATGTAGTAATTAAATCATGACTACATGTTGTCATTCAATACATGTCTTAATTTTTCTACTTTTCCGTCAGAGAGGAGAAATATATCTTTCTTTCGTACTATTCGCCATTTCCCGCATTAGCGAGGTAGCGTTAAGAACAAAGGACTGGGCCTTTGAGGGAATATCCTCACCTGACCCCCTTCTCTGTTCCCTCTTTTGGAAAATTGAAAAAAATGAGAGGGGAGGATTTCCAGCCACCCGCTCCCTCCCCTTTTAGTCGCCTTCTACGATACGCAGGGAATACGTGGGAAGTATTCTTTCTCCCCTATCCCCAGGGATAATATATATATATATATATATATATATATATATATATATATATATATATATATATATATATAATGCATTTTCTGTGCATGTTTCCGAAGGCCAAGCACCGTGTCATGAATGACATTGTTCAGACGTTCGGTCGATACATTGATGTGCCTGACGCTTGTCTTTGCCGCCTTATACGTGTATTGTGTACACATGGATAGTGGTACACACACACACACACACACACACACACACACACACACACACGAGCAAAGAAGTCTAGAAAAGAAAATCTAGAGAGAAATGTAGCAACGAATTCAAAGAAGACAATAAAATTCATTCACTTCTTACTGTCAACTCAGCCAGCTATCCAGTCGAAATCATTTGGCTGAACAGATTCTTTATTTACCTCAGTTCATAAGCCTAAGACTTATATAAGTAAACAAGACTGTAAACATTTAGGTGAACACAGTCATCCCCTCTGGAGTGAAACTAAGAAAAAAGAATATCAGAACTAATTAAGTCTGCTGTGAGCTCAAGAGCCAAGTGTTACAGCAAAGAAGATTTGTGAATGTTAGTTCAGAAGTGGGATCGGGCGAGGGATGGTGGCACTCTGGCCTGATCTCCTGAGAAGGAGACTTGAGGGAGAAGGAAGGTCGTGTGGGTCTTGCTGCCATGGATGGACAGATGGCCAATGGAGAAACATAAGGGATGTGACATGCAAAGACCATAAGGCTGGAGAGATTATCTCAAACTAATGCGATTTTAACACTTCTGAAAAGCGGGGACGTGAAGGCACTCATGAATGACATCAAAGATCAGGGTAAGTGTCATTATCAGGAGGAAATCAAGAAGTTAAAAAAAAAAAGAAAGAAAGATAAAAGAGAATGAATAGAGAATCAAATCCAGAAGGTAAGTAACCAGAGGAGAGATTAAGGTGCAATAAACCCTATATCATCAGATCAATGGGTCAGAAAGGCTGTCTCTGGATGTCCTTGAAGAACAGACCAACAAGATGTAAATCCCATGACACAGGAACCAGCGACTTGTCACGACAGAAGATATCAAACAGTAGCATCACATGGGACTCTTCAAGAGAAGCAGAACACACTGTTTGATAACAGATACCGGGAGACATTGAAAACTCACATACACAGACACAAGGAACCATTAAGCTATGTCGCTGTGACATTAACGTCCAGCGTTACAGACAAAACAATCAGGGAAGTATATTGGTCCGTTAGATGAAAAGTTTGGAAAAAGTTCAGTTGAGAAAGAGTAATTGTTGGCGAAAATGGAAATAACAAAGCCAGAGAGAGGCATGTAGGTGAGCGAGTCAGCACTGAAGGATATAGGAGACGAGGAGGTGATACCAGAATCATGAAGGTTTGTCTTAAATCCTTTATGGTTTTTGACTGAAAGAACATCATCGTATTCCAGGGAAAATAGGAAGGGCGGAGGAGGAAATAATTGCTGATTAAAAGACTGCTGGGGGCTACAGACCGGCCAAACGCAGTTTCTCTGATAAAAGAGCAGAGAAGAGATGGTTAGAGTCAAGACATAAAGGAGGGACGACCAGAAATGTTTATGCTCGGGTTTGTGGTCATGTAGCCAGGAGGGACTTAAGCTGGGTAAGAAACTTGGAATAATATGGGAATTCAGTAAGGTCTTTAAGAGGGATGGTCGATCAAAGGAAAGAGAGAGAGAGAGAGAGAGAGAGAGAGAGAGAGAGAGAGAGAGAGAGAGAGAGAGAGAGAGAGAGAGAGAGAGAGAGAGAGAGAGAGAACAACAGAGCCAGATGGCAAAGAAACGGGAGATACCAAAGGAGGCAAGACGGCGGATCAGCCCCGCCAGCACAAGAGAGAGGAAAGAAATGTTAATTGGTGCAGACGTCAGACAGAAAATAATATATACAACTTGCAGATAGACTAGTAGTAGATGGTACAGAGTTCGAATTCTCAGGATCGAATTAGGGGAAAATACATCTAATACTTTTGGGGCTATGGAGACAATGAAATCTAACCTGTTATGTCCAAAGGGATGCATAAGAGGAAGAAAGGAAAGAAAAGACAAAGAAGAAGAAGAAGAAGAAGAAGAAGAAGAAGAAGAAGAAGAAGAAGAAAGAGAGATGGACCTCTTAATAACAAAGAGCCTCATGTTTCAGGGAATAGTGGAAGACATCACCATGTAAACAAGACATATCGGGAAGTGGAGCTACAGGAAAGAAGTACACAGTAGTGTAGGAGATCATACAATATTCAAAAGAACTTCGGGGGAATCGTAGCAAGTACAGTATAGAAACAATGATGGAACAGTCTTAAACAGCACGCTCGGGGTAGCTGACACACCATCATGGCTAGATTTTATCTTTCCATATATTTGAACGGAAACTGAGAACGTCATATCTGATAAACCAATTGGAAAAACATGATCATATAATGCTTAAGTTGGATTAGGTAGTGAATGAAAACGGGTAGAAAAACGATGAGGATATGTACCAACTGGGGAGGAGTTCAAAGACAAACTCAGAACTTAGTCTGATACATTTTTGATGAAATTCAACCCGAGTTAATGTAAAGTAATGGACACGGGATACAGCGAGAGAAAGTTTTGATAAGAATATCTTCCAGCGGGATCTCAGTTCCATGGATGAGAGGGACTTGGGAGTGGGCTTACTCCCTAACACGTCACCAGAGTCCCACTTTGGAGGACTAATAAGGAGACCAACTGTCTGCTGGCAGATATTAGACCAGCATTGAAGTACATGAATAAGAGATATCTAGGAAACTGTTCACGTTCTGCATGAAGGTCGAAACTAGAATATACTTCTCGAGTTTGGTCGCAGCACTTGAAGAAGCACGAAGAACTAGCAGAGAAGGTCCAGAGGAGGGCAACAACAATAACCAAAAAAATAAGGGTATCATAATTAAGAGAACTGAGTTACATGATAAGGTGAGAAGCCTCAAACTTTTCCAAAAGTATTTCGACCAGTTTGGTGACGTCAACAGTGAACGAGTCTTCGAGAGAGGCAAATAAGGGTGGAACAACCAGAGATCATAGGAGTAAATTAGGTAAGGAACTTGTTAAAAGCTTTGTGAAGAAGTTCTATCACAGCAGAAGCGTAAAGGGACATGTTAATTAACCCGGTGACAATACTGTGAACATAGGCAACATACAGAAGTTCAAAACATTTTTATTTTGGGGGGGGCAGCAGAAATGTCATGTGATAGGGGGCGCCCCACGAGCGGAGCAACTCTCTCCACGTACATTATAAGTAGGTAACTACACCCACACACCCACACACACACACACACACACACACACATTACCTCCCCAGTTATGGTCCATTTATTGGCTCCCTGTGTCTCATCCTACCACACAGAGGCGATGGTGGAGGTGGGAGAGAGGGGGTGTCTGCCAAGGAGGAAAGGAGGCTACCTGGTCAGCCTAGCCCCATACGCTACTGTGGTATCTTGGGACAACCGCACTTCACTGGCAACCCCTCGATACCCCAGGATCATCTACATATATTGACTTCTATACCCGTAGGGAAATGGCGTAAGCTACAGCGTATATATGTGTGCGTGTGTGATGACGCTCGTATACACACTGCGTATGGTTAAAATATATGAGAGAGAAGTATATACACATTGTGGATATGGAGCCAAACGGACAGGATTTTACATCTGGTTTGAGTATCTTTGTATAACCTTTCGTTTGTGGTTTGATATACGATTTCTGGTGTATTCCCCTTCTTGTGCGAAGTATACAAAGACTCCAATATACACACCCTCATTAAACTCGAGAAACCTGAAATGAGTTCATCCAGTTTGTGTTATTACCACAATACATCTAGCGCCACAAAGGGAATTATCAATAAAACTCAGTCTAGCGACAATCACAAGACGAGTAAAATAATCTTTTATTTTTTTTCTATTTTTTCCTCCCCAACTCGCTCTGGACTTAGAACGTTAAGTAGGCGAGAGAAGATGTGCTTGGGTTGCGCTTTTGATGAGCTGTGGTGGGGGGGGTTAGGGGTGTGTTGTGGGGACACACACACACACACACACACACACACACACACACACACGTAAAGAACAGTGATATTCTATGAGGGAGTAAATCCGGGCGAGCAGGAGTGAGGAGCCTTGCCCGAGCCTCACCACCAGCCACCAGGCACGGGTAGGTCGGGCGACTGGAATGACCAAAGTTTCTTTCTCTTGAGTCTGGGATTTTCATTCTCAACCATGGCAGTCGCCCGTGTCCTGTCAGACTCCATTACAGGGACGTGATGGGTACAGAGGAGGAGGAGGGTACAGAAGAGGAGAAGGGTACAGAAGAGGAGGGTACAAAAGAGGAGGGAGGTTACAGAAGAGGAGGGTACAGAGGAGGAGCTGTGGCGTGCAGCAAGGGGCGCTGCCTGGATCTTCAGCTTCATCTTGAGCTGTGGTCCCCACCACAGAGGAGGAGTTGTTGTTGTGTGTCTTACTGACACACAACAACAAAACAAACAACAATAACAACAACAAACAACAACAAAAACAACAACACGGTACTATGATCAATAAAATAAAAGAGAAAACCCCCCCCCCCAACACTGCATTACGCCACACGTCCTTCCCATGGAGCCGGTCATGCACCAAGCTTCTAAGCTTAGGTGCGTGACCAGATCACACCAACCCTTCTCCATGTTCGTGTTTGGCCCACTTCCATGCGAGATGGCCTCCGTGGCGATGGCAACATATCTCCAGCTAACGACTAGGAAATCTGGGTGATGTTCCGCCATTATAAAGTTCCTGCGGCCACGTCACGCACGCACGCACGCATGCGCCGTGAGGGCACGAACGGACGGTGTATAACTCGGTCGTGAATCACGAACACGGACGGACACCTCGGGAGATGGCTGGTGCCTCTGTCTGGGAAGTGTATGACGAGGTAAACCAAATTCGTCATCATGGAGGAGGGGAGTGTACCTTCGTCACGGTACAGTGGGGGTCATCACGGTACAGTGGGGGTCATCACGGTACAGTGGGGGTCATCACGGTACAGTGGGGGTCATCACGGTACAGTGGGGGGTCATCACGGTACAGTGGGGGTCATCACGGTACACTGGGGGTCATCACGGTACAGTGGGGGTCATCACGGTACACTGGGGTCATCACGGTACACTGGGGGTCATCACGGTACAGTGGGGGTCATCACGGTACACTGGGGGTCATCACGGTACAGTGGGGGTCATCACGGTACACTGGGGGTCATCACGGTACAGTGGGGGTCATCACGGTACACTGGGGGGTCATCACGGTACACTGGGGGGTCATCACGGTACTGTGGGGGTCATCACGGTACAGTGGGGGTCATCACGGTACTGTAGGGGTCATCACGGTACAGTGGGGGTCATCGCGGTACACTGGGGTCATCACGGTACACTGGGGGTCATCACGGTACACTGGGGGTCATCACGGTACACTGGGGGGTCATCACGGTACTGTGGGGGTCATCACGGTACAGTGGGGGTCATCACGGTACTGTAGGGGTCATCACGGTACAGTGGGGGTCATCACGGTACACTGGGGGTCATCACGGTACAGTGGAGGTCATCACGGTACAGTGGGGGTCATCACGGTACACTGGGGGTCATCACGGTACACTGGGGGTCATCACGGTACACTGGGGGTCATCACGGTACACTGGGGGTCATCACGGTACACTGGGGGTCGTCACGGTACAGTGGGGGTCATCACGGTACACTGGGGGGTCATCACGGTACACTGGGGGTCATCACGGTACACTGGGGGTCATCACGGTACACTGGGGGGTCATCACGGTACAGTGGGGGTCATCACGGTACACTGGGGGTCATCACGGTACACTGGGGGTCATCACGGTACACTGGGGGTCATCACGGTACAGTGGGGGTCATCACGGTACAGCAGCGGTCATCACGGTACTGTGGGGGTCATCACGGTACAGTGGGGGTCATCACGGTACAGTGGGGGTCATCACGGTACACTGGGGGTCATCACGGTACACTGGGGGTCATCATGGTACACTGGGGGTCATCACGGTACAGTGGGGGTCATCACGGTACACTGGGGTCATCACGGTACAGTGGGGGTCATCACGGTACAGCAGCGGTCATCACGGTACTGTGGGGGTCATCACGGTACAGTGGGGGTCATCACGGTACAGTGGGGGTCATCACGGTACACTGGGGGTCATCACGGTACACTGGGGGGTCATCACGGTACAGTGGGGGTCATCACGGTACACTGGGGGTCATCACGGTACACTGGGGGTCATCACGGTACACTGGGGGTCATCACGGTACAGTGGGGGTCATCACGGTACACTGGGGTCATCACGGTACAGTGGGGGTCATCACGGTACAGCAGCGGTCATCACGGTACTGTGGGGGTCATCACGGTACAGTGGGGGTCATCACGGTACAGTGGGGGTCATCACGGTACAGTGGGGGTCATCACGGTACAGCAGCAGTCATAACGGTACGATGTTATTTTTCCGAATAAAGAGACATCATTTTGCTCGACTTGAAACCAACGTGCCGCCACATGTGTACCAACGTACCACGTGTGTACCAACGTACCACATGTGTGTGTACCAACGTTGCCGCCACGTGTGTGTACCAACCTTGTCACATGTGTGTACCAACGTACCACATGTGTGTGTACCAACGTTGCCGCCACGTGTGTGTACCAACCTTGTCACATGTGTGTACCAACGTTGCGCCACACGTGTACTACACTAATACAGCCATAACACAGTAACATGCATTCGGAAGGGCGCAAAACGCACACACACACACACACACACACACACACACACACACACACACAGAGATCAGTGTCCCGGATTTTGACGTAAACACAATTAATATGCAACCGTTGGCCCAGAAAATCGGAGGCTGTGTCTCCCCCGGAGGCATCAAACTCACGGATCACTGGCTCATGTGATACACGAATATTTTTCCCTGTGTTGTTAAGGGCGAGAGGAGGAGGAGGAGGAGGAGGAGGAGGAGGAGGAGGAGGAGGAGGAGGAGGAGGAGGGAGGGAGGGAAAAAATTATTACACGCATTACCAGTGGAGATGAAATTCCCCCACACCCCCACAGAGAACCAGGTGTCAAATGTTTTCTTTCCATTTTCGTGGTGGTCAGGTCAGGTGAGGTGATCCTGGGAGGTTTCTGTGGGGGCAGAGAGAGACAACGTGGGTAGGAAATCTTCCTGGGGGAGAAAAAGAAAATGAATTGACGAGAAAGAATTGGTGGGTCAGGTGTGGGTATAGAAGAAGATCATCTTCCAGACATAGAGGAAAGTTAGGAGAGGAGATAAAGATAGCTATATAGAGGAAAGAAAGGAGAGATAAAGGCATATAGCTAAGACTACCAGAGGTTAAAGGCATTCCAAACGCAGGTTCTCTGATCAAAGTACTGAAGGGAATTGGTGGATACATTCAAGATATATGTGTATGGGGAAGACCAGCAATCTTACGTTAGGTTTGGAATTATGTGGCCATAGGTACTACAGCGGAGCAAGATGAGAAACAAGAAGGAATTCGAGGCGGGGGTGAGGGGAGGTCTTCATCAGGGGAAGAGAGAAAAGTAATGAATACAGTCAGAAGGCAAACGACGGGAGACATCAAATCAGGCAAGAAGACGTGGCAACTCCGCCAGTACTACAGATATTGTTATCAATATCAGGTGATGGAAATGCAAGCCAGGAGAGAAATGAACCATGCGGGAAAATGTTCTTGGTACTGGTGGAGTTTTGGAGATAAAACTTTACCAAAGAGAAGATCTGATTTGTTCTGTCCAAACGGGATATATGAGAGCAAAGAAGTCAGGAGATGACAAAGGTGGAAGAGGAGTGAACCTCTTCATATGAGACAGCTTTTGTGGTAGGAAATCCTGGAAGATGACCCGTTCGATCCTTATATAAATACTGAAAAGAATTACCGGAAAAAAGAAATGCATAGAAGACTAGTATTGAATCCCAACAAAAGTACACAATGCAAAGAGGGTATAGGAACATCCAGGTTGGAATATGAGGCTGTGAAACACACACTTCTCTGGTGATGCTAAAATGACAATAGTCTGCCATTTGAATCATACAGAGACAGACAGACGAGGGGCGAGCTTGGATTTTCATGACGACATACAGACATTCGTTCCTAGAGATCCAGAGTATGTAGAGTAAACTTTCCTGTACTAGATTGACACTGAGTCGTTCAGGACCTGATGGTGCGATACACTATCATTACCAGATCTTATCCTCACATACAGCACCTTGGAGATGATCCTATTATGATATCACAAACACCTGGAAAGAGGGATCATGTAATCCTTGAATTAGACTCTAATAAACTGAAGACATATAGATAGCACTGATGCAACCACCAGATTCATAGAAGAAACTCGTCCGTGGAAAACGTCTGTGATGCCATACATTGGAGAATGGAGTCGAGTTACGTTGGCATTGTGATGGGAGAGTTCTGTGAAATCTATAATGAAGGAGTAAGAGCCAGAGTAACTTTAGCCTCAAATATGAAAGTAAGGTTTTCCATAAAAGGCCTTGGTATGAATACCAACGGCCAGAGTACAAGCTAACGTTAATGTGTCCCGGACCTATCGTCAGAGACCAACCTTAAGAGACGAGTAAGTGAGAAAAACCTGTCACCTGGAAATGATAAGAAATTGCATTCAAGGGAAGAAGAGATAAGATTGTATTTGAGAGTCTGTTCGTACCCTACACTTGGACGAAATTCGGATACGCTTCGGCCGTGAAAGATTAACGAAGATTAACGAGCACAAACGAGACAAATCTTTTAACAGGTTTTCTTCAACGTCACTCCAGGTCTTCCAAATTTCCCGACAGGTCTCCTCCAGGGCGTCTCAGGTCTTCCGAAGGTCCTTCCCCAAGTCTTTCCCCAAGAAAACTCCACCCTTTCCCCAGGTCATCCCTAACGTCTCGCTCAGTTCATAATCTTACCCAGGTCTTCCTCAGATCTTCCCCAGGTCAATGTGAAGGCCTCCTTAAGTCTTGCCTTGCCAACGTTGGGTACTGAAAAGTCTTTACGGCATTACCACCCGCTTTTCATCTAAAGGACATACGAGTTTTTTTATAAAAGTCGTCTTTGATGGCCTCACAACAGCCCTCAAGGCCAACGTGTGGCAGCTTAAAACACTGCCAGGATTCTAATGCATCTACACACAAAAACTTTGGGGCCTGTAATTGCTGCGGTTCGGCCACGAAAGAGGAACGAACGTACTTACACACAATGGAAAAGTCTTAGGAGTAAATTCAGGGTTAGGTGAGAGGACAAGAGTTAAGGAAGGAACGGCACTACTCCTGAAGCAGGAATTATGGGAGTGTGTGTGAGAGTGCAAGGAAGTAAATTCTAGACTTATGTGGGTAGAAATAGGACAAAGGTGTGCACGGGATAGAGTGAATTGGTACGATGTGGTATACTGGAGGCGACGTGCTATCAATGGACTGAACCATGGCATATGAAGCGTCCGAGGCAAACCATGTAAAGGTCAGTGGGGCCTGGTTATGGATGGAGAGAAAAGAAATTTGGTGTACTACGCATGAAGTTAGAGAATTGATACGAGTGGATGAGGCCTTTCTTCATCTGTTCCCGGCGCTACCTCGCTAAAGAAAGAAAAGGCGATCAAGCATATATATATATATACTTAATGGATATCATAATTTAATACTGTGTTCATAGATAATAAACTACACAATATGAGGCAAAATTACAGGTAAATATAATTTATCTCCTGTCATAACTCCTCTAATTCCTTCATCCGACATTAGTGGCTCGCTAGTCACAAGTCTGGACATCGAAATTTTATAAGTCTATGACCTTTTTACCTGATGAATGTCATTCTAAAGTTCATCCTTCTCAATTTATTAATACATTTCTCAACTCATTTTTTTTCGAGAATTTATATTTCTCCTTCGCATGTGCCCCGGAGGTCAGCCCATTGATAACTGTTGCAGGTGTTGCGTGTGTTGAGGGGGGGGGGAAGGGGGTGTGGTCAAACACCCTCCTCCCGTCTGTGTCTACAGAAATCACCTGATTGTGGTAATTGTGGGATTGTGGTAAACATGTGAGGTCATTTATCTTCAGCTCTGAGAGAGAGAGACGAGAATTTTGCGTTGGGTTGTATAAGACCAATAGGGGTTATGACCTCGGTTATTTAACGAAGTGAACGTTAATATTACATGAGGAACGACTTACAAAACGCGTAATTCAAGTCTCTGACCGAAACAGGCGAGAAATATGTCAAAAATCGCTCGACAGATGTCTCTCTATTGTTTACCCGGCGATGGGCCAATAACTCCAGCCACCACCACCAGATGTCTCCATCATGTTTACCTTGGGTTG
>NC_092238.1:33051902-33064402 GCF_036320965.1 Panulirus ornatus | reverse complement strand
CTCCCCTATCCCCAGGGATAATATATATATATATATATATATATATATATATATATATATATATATATATATATATATATATATATATCATGATATTTAAAGTATACTATGTATTGCATTTAACTTCACACCCGTATTTGTTCGGGGGACAATTCTAGATTGTATTTTTCGCCTCCAATTGTGTGAGTAAAGGAGGAAGTAATTCAGTTTCTGTGGCGACTCGAACCAAGGCAATCCCGGGATGGGTGTTTCTTCTGGGCCGCCCACACACACACCCGCCCTGTATCGACAAGCGTAAACTGCCTTTAAGAGAATTACAGCCACGGAGTAATTACATTAGTGATTACATCTGGATTGCCAGCAATTAGGGAGAGAGAGAGAGAGAGAGAGAGAGAGAGAGAGAGAGAGAGAGAGAGAGAGAGAGAGAGAGAAGTTCTAGGGATTGGAGGAAGGTTTATCAAATGACCGTCAACTTCCTTCGATTATCAGAGATTACGTGGACGGGACAATTTGATAACCTGTTTATCTATGTGCCCAACTCGTCTTGCCACTACCCTCTTCCACTATCATTGACCTCCCCCTCTCCCTGCCACTTAACCTCCACAAACAACTAACCAACCTTCCATTATTTGATCATATCTTTTCTTCTTTTTGCCACTAGTACGTCCCACTTGGTGCTCGGTCAACTACCCATAGCCAACCACTCCATCCCACATCTTCCAACATCACCCAACACCACCACACACTCCACATCCTCCAACACCATCACCACCACACTCCACAGCCTCCAACACCATCGCCGACACACACTCCACAGCCTCCAACACCACTACCACCACACTCCACAGCCTCCAACACCACCACAGCCACACTCATAAACCTTCAACACTCCCACCACCACACTCCACACCCTCCAACACCGCCAACACACACTCAACAGCCTCCAACACCATCACCAACACACGCTACAACCTCCAACACCACCACTACTCACTCCTCCCCTACCTGTACCACATCAAAGGGTCATGACCCACTAACCCTCCTACATTATGCACACGACTGACGGGCTTTGTGTACACAACTCTTACCACACCATATCATTTCCCTCCACCACATCCTATCAACTCCTATTATGTATTTATTTCTCACATTAACAATGATTTCACTTGCTCGATAATATGATTTAATCTTAAGTTTACACCTACAAGTGAGGTAGGGGAAAAGACAACGAAAAGACTGGGGTATAACGGCAGCAAAGTCTCGCCAAGTAAGGATGAAAATATGGAACAGTGCTGGATGGACTTTACTCACACATTGTTGACGTGTGGGTACGTCTTGGTTCCTGACCGGGGGAAAGGGCGGTGAGTGAAGAGAATCCAGTCCCCTTATCCTCACGAAGGAGGGGCGTGGAGCCTGATGAGGGGGTGTTCACGACTCAAGAAGTAAGATATGAGAAGACCAGAAGACACACGTACAGAGGGTGGAGAGGAAACTTTAATGGATGGAAGGCACACAATGTGGAGGCCGTGAACGAAGGTTGTGGCGGTGTCAGAGACACTAGGCGGAAGGCAGGCCATACAGAGAGGCACAGCAAGCGAGTGACCAAGAGGCTCGCATAGTGTGATCGTCAGATACAGGATCACACAATCTGGTATCTATAGACACTATGTGTGTGTGTGTGTGTGTGTGTGTGTGTGTGTGTGTGTGTGTGTGTGTGTGTGACGCGCCAGACAGTAAGGCACACATGGTGTATCGGTGAGGAACACACTAGGTGGCGGGTTATGACCCTGGTGCTCGGTGAGGACACACCAGGTGGTACATGGCAGGCCACAGTGTGGTGAGAACGGGAGACACACAACATGTGATCTGTGCACACCAGGTGGATACGAGTGCTGGTCAGGGGTACATGGGGGGGATGTGGGGGTGTTGAAGGCTTCCTGTACTAGGCGGTGGTTAGACAGACACACAGACACACACACACACACACAGAGGGTGGTGGTGACAGAAGGAAAACTTGCTAAAAAGAAAAGGAAAATAAAACACACGATAGACCGAAGACGAAACATTAAAAAAAAATAAAGTGGGAATAGATAAAAATTTATTTCTATGAACGACAACAATCGACTATTATAATTCTAAGTTTCTATGTCTAATTCAAAATGAACGACACTTGACATAGACACATCAGGGTAAACAGAAATACATACTACTTTCCAGGATGGTTTACCACGACAGACAACATATATAAATCTATATAAATCTATATAAATCTATATAAATCTAACATCTATAAACCTCAGGTGATAAGTCTTTTTTTTCTATATATTCTATAGAAATATAAGACTATTCCAGGAACAAGGGAGGGGGTAAGAAGGCTCTATACGACACTGAATCAAATTATTAGGACAATAATGTAAGATCAGGAAAGCCTACATGTCAGCTGGTGTTTCTCACTGGCAAAGAGAGAGAGAGAGAGAGAGAGAGAGAGAGAGAGAGAGAGAGAGAGAGAGAGAGAGAGAGAGAGAGAGAGAGAGAGAGAGAGAGAGAGAGAGAGAGAGAGAGAGAGAGAGAGAGAGAGAAGAGAGAGAGAGAGAGAGAGAGAGAGAGAGAGAGAGAGAGAGAGAGAGAGAGAGAGAGAGAGAGAGAGAGAGAGAGAGAGAGAGAGAGAGAGAGAGAGAGAGAGAGAGAGAGAGAGAGAGAGAGAGAGAGAGAGAGAGAGAGAGAGAGAGAGAGAGAGAGAGAGAGAGAGAGGTACCAAGTCTCTCTTTCTCTCTCTCTCATACACACACATATTACCCCGAACCACCCTAAATCTTCCACTAAATCTCTCCCCTTCCTTCCAGCTCCCCTCTCCCCGACACACACACACACACACACACACACACACACACCCTCTTTCATGACTCTCCCCGGCTGTTCAACTCTTCCAAAACCACACCATACTCTCTCCCCCCCGTCTCTCTCTCTCTCTCTTCTCTCTCTCTCTCTCTCTCTCTCTCTCTCTCTCTCTCTCTCTCTCTCTCTCTCTCTCTCTCCGACGCACACACCCCTCCCCACCCCCCCTCCTCCTCCATCACTAACAACACCATGGCCTGACGCTGTCAACTACACAAAAAAGACAAAAAAAAAACCCCCAAAAAACGCCACAAGTAATTTACGCATTTATTAATCATGTATTGTTTCCTTGTCTTCGTACTGTGTTGTTGAGATGCAAATTACTTCCTTGTTAGCGGCTAGTGTGGTGATGGTGGTGGTGGGCCCCCCACCCCCCCATACCCGCGCCACAGTACCTCTCACGTAGGTGTGGCAGAGACTTGGTCATGCGCCACAGTGCCTCCCACGTACGTAGGTGTGGCACAGACGGTCATGCGCCACAGTGCCTCCCACGTAGGTGTGGCACAGACTTTGTCATGCGCCACAGTGCCTCCCACGTACGTAGGTGTGGCACAGACGGTCATGCGCCACAGTACCTCCCACGTAGGTGTGGCAGAGACTTTGTCATGCGCCACAGTGCCTCCCACGTAGGTGTGGCACAGACGATCATGCGCCACAGTACCTCCCACGTACGTAGGTGCGAAAGACCTTTCTTTGCCACAGTCCCTCCCGCGTTGGTGTGGCAAAGAACCGTCGTGGTAGAAATGTTTGGCATAGCGACTCTATTCTGTCTTTGACCGATGGCTTCCTCATCGACAAAATCTTTTTCACAGTTGTCCTCTGTAGAGCGAGCGAGGGCGGAAGTCCAGCGCTGACCACAGCCTTAAGGGCCAGCAGGTCAAAGGTCGTGCAAGTCGTACCCAAGAGTCATGCCCTCGTCTTCAAGGGTCGTAACGACGTGTTCAAGGGTCGTAACGACGTGTTCAAGGGTCGTACGACGTGTTCAAGGGTCGTAGCGACGTGTTCAAGGGTCGTAGCGACGTGTTCAAGGGTCGTAACGACGTGTTCAAGGGTCGTAGCGACGTGTTCAAGGGTCGTAACGACGTGTTCAAGGGTCGTAACGCGTTCAAGGGTCGTAGCGACGTGTTCGAGGGTCGCACCAAAGTATTCAAGGGGTCGTACCGACGTACACAAAGAGTCGTACCGACGTACACAAGGGTCACACCAACGTATTCAAAGGAGGGGTCGTACCGACGTATTCAAAGGGTAGTACCGACGTACACAAGGGTCGCACCGACGTGTTCAAGAGGTCGTATCGACGTACACAAGGGCCGCACCGACGTGTTCAAGAAGTCGTACCGACGTACACAAGGGTCGCCCCGACGTACTCAAGGGGTCGCACCGACGTACTCAAGGGGTCGCACCGACGTATTCAAGGGGTCGTACTGACGTACACAAGGGTCGCACCGACGTACACAAGGGTCGCACCAACGTATTCATAGAAGGGGTCGCACCGACGTACTCAAGGGGTCGTACCGACGTACACAAGGGTCGCACCGACGTGTTCAAGAGGTCGTGCCGACGTACACAAGGGTCGCACCGACGTACACAAGGGTCGCACCGACGTGTTCAAGAGCTCGTACCGACGTACACAAGGGTCGCACCGACGTACACAAGGGTCGCCCCGACGTACTCAAGGGGTCGCACCGACGTATTCAAGGGGTCGTACCGACGTACACAAGGGTCGCACCGACGTGTTCAAGAGGTCGTACCGACGTAGACAAGAGTCGTCACGACGTGTTCAAGGGCCACATCGTCCCACTCGAGGGTCGTCTGTACCATCGTGCTCAAGGGACGCTAAACTCCCAGAATCACCTTCCATTCATGGGCTAATTTGATCATCCAATTTCATATCTTTTTTTGCAGGTGAATTAGGAATCATCATAGCTTGTGGCTGAAGCTAATAACCACGACGAGCGTCATGAACTATGATCGTTACGCCACAAAAGGGTAGTTAGGGGTGTCATGATCTTTCTTTTTTTTTTACTTTTTTAATATCATCCCACACGACAAGGGTCAAATATGATGATGGCAATTTCGGAAGAGAAGAAAACTCGGTAATAAAAAGAATGAAGAAATTAGTCATTCTATTTTTTTTTAATAAGTGTTAGTCGATCTGATTCTTAAATCTAGGAAGGAAGGTTTTAGGTCGGAGGACATGCCGAAGGAGGAAGATAATGCCATAGTTTTCCCCGTTCTAGGAAAGGAGGAGGAATTATAACGGTCAATGCTCGTCTGGCTGCACTCAAACACACAAACTTTGGGAAGCAGCTGCCAGACGCGTGTCACGGTTTCAAGCGCACGGGAACACACACACACACACGCACACACTCATCACACGGGATCACCTGCCGAAATGATACCTGTAGAATAGGGAGAGCGGGTGAACCAACACCACACGGCGCATCACACGGCGGAAAGGGAAGGACATTTTGGAAAGATCTGACGTTAGTAGGTTCAATGGAACGGAAGGCTTTGGACCTCCGCTCTGGGTAACAGAGAGGCGGAGCAAGAAGAACCATCTCAGACATATACAGGTAGGACATCAGAGTGGGACGTAGTGAAAGAAAAACCAGCAGATATCAAACACCTCGGCGTATAAATGGAAAGATCATGAGGGCGCCTTCGCATCCACCACTCCCATCTTTGATGAGGTAGACTCTTGTGATGTCGGTTAGGTGAGATCTGCAAGGCACAGTGGAGGACATGGTTCTGGCCAACATGTCTGCATCATTACAGGGTTGAACTGTGGTGTTTTGGTAGAGTTAGAGAGAGAGAGAGAGAGAGAGAGAGAGAGAGAGAGAGAGAGAGAGAGAGAGAGAGAGAGAGAGAGAGAGAGAGAACGACCGGGGGTGAGTCACACCAGAAGACCACCAACAGGACCATCTTGTCAACAACAGACCATCTTGCATTGCCCAAAACAGTGTTGGAGACCAAAAGAGAAGGGAGCGGGGTTCTCAGTGCGTGAGGGAAAAGTAAGTCAAGGCGAGGGTTACAAAAAAAAAAGGGGGGGGGGGCTTGTTTTGGAGACAGCGGAAGTGAGAGCGATGGTACGATAGTTGGCGTAATTACAACGACCCTCCTAATGAGGCGATGGGCTGAACAAAGGCAACCTTACCAATGATCACGTAATTTCCGCTCGCCTACACACACACACACACACACACACACACACACACACACAGATACGAAACTAACGACTCATTTCACAGTAAAAGAGAGACTTCCATGTTACCACACTGTCTGACCAACTAGGCTTGCCTACGTAAACCCAATTATACACACGACTTTAGTGGGGGAACCCATTGTGAAATTTTCGTCACCTCAAGATTCTAAGACACTTCGCAATTTGAACTTAAGAACATTAACTTAAGCGTCCGTTCTTCGCTTAGCGCCTACCCCCCAAACTGCTGCTCTTCGCTTAGCGCCTACCCCAAACTGCTGTTCTTCGCTTAGCGCCTCCCCCCAAACTGCTGCTCTTCGCTTAGCGCCTACCCCCCAAACTGGAGTTCGCCATCATCATCACATCCAAGTCCCTCTGGGTTGGGTACAGACCACAGCAACAACAGACCCATGCCAGCCAATTTAAACATCAATATTCCTCCCCACCCATACTCTCTCTCTCTCTCTCTCTCTCTCTCTCTCTCTCTCTCTCTCTCTCTCTCTCTCTCTCTCTCACCATCTAGATGGCGAACATCATCTCAATATCAACATTGGCACACGGTCTAGTCAATAAACCAGTTATCATTACTTAATTGATATTTTATCGTTATGAAGATTATTATCACACGAAGACGCTGACCTGCCTGACACCGTGTCCGGCAGGGGTGCCTCCCCTGCCTAGCAACCGGCCCCCTAGTTCCATCTCGTCTTTATTAAAGGTCTGACAGCTGGCGTCCCTCCAGTTGATATTGGCTCAGCTGGAGCTGGGAGAGGAGGGAGGGAGGGAAGGAAGGAGGGAGGGAGGCAAGGAGGGAGGGAAGAAAGGGGATCCGCCCAACCCATCCATCTCAGCCAGGTACCTCCTTCTCTTTTTCTCCCCCTCACCTCCTCCCCATCACCACCCAGGGGCAGTTCCAGACCTCAACCACTCCACCCATCACCATCCAGGGGCAGTTCCCGGCTTGAACCATCTCCCTCACCTGGGGGAAAACCTTTCGTCTCACCTCCCTCAAGACAGTCGAGGCCAGGTGGAGTGGCTCACTCTTCACCCCTGGGGTACCACCGCCTGTGTGCAGGAGAGGACGAGAGGGGAGGAGAGGAGAGGAGACGTTTCCCCCACTCCATCCCCAGTGGGGATGGGAAGCTAGTGTGTGTGTAGGGGGGGGGAAGGGGTGTGTGACCTTCGGGGATTACATCCAGCTCACGGGGGGGAAGGGGGGGTGACCTTCGGGGATTACAGGACTCCTCCCGCGTCCCTGGATGTGTCCCTTCCCCCGAGCCCTGGGGTTTCCTGACACACACTTCCTTACGAGATCCTGCGGTGGGGATTATGTTGTGTGTGTGGGGCCAGTGACGACCTCCATCCCCACGGGGTGTGGCCCACCCTCGCTGGTCGTCTTACCACTGATAACTCCCCACCCCCCCTCCCCCAGGGTGGTCTTCCTCCTGGGGTAGGGTTGGTCGTCCAATCATCAATCTCCACAAGGGGTGGGGTGTCCTCCTTCCCCTGGGCTGGATAATATACACATCCACGGGTCAGTAAGACGCTCCCCACACCTGGGGGGAGCACGAAGCACCCCTCCCCTGGGACAGCACGACGCATCCCTCCCCTGGGACAGCAAGACACACCCCTCCCCTGGGACAGCACGACACACCCCCTCCCCTGGGACAGCACGACACACCCCCTCCCCTGGGACAGCACGACACACCCCTCCCCTGGGACAGCACGACACACCCCTCTCCTGGGACAACACGACACACCCCTCCCCTGGGACAGCACGAAGCACCCCTCCCCTGGGACAGCAAGACGCATCCCTCCCCCTGGGACAGCACGACACACCCCTCCCCTGGGACAGCACGACACACCCCCTCCCCTCTGCCTTTATCACATAAATTGTCAACTGCCATTAGAGTAATCTCGCACCAGACAGCCTGGAAATATACACACCTTCAAACTGGAAGGTCAAGGGGAGGTTCCAGGTAAAGAAGAAAGACGCGAGCCTCCACCCTAAAAGGTCACAGAAGGCGTCAGACAGCCTGGAAACACAAAGACTTCCCTGGATCGTCTTCGAGGGTTCAGAGCGGCCTGGAAATGAACGGATCTCTGCCTCCCCTCTCCTTCTGCCGAAGGTTATTGGAGGTTGTTTGATAGCCTGGACGCACACAGACCTCCCTTCTGGAAGGTTACCGAAGGCTCCAAGCGCCCTGCACAGATTTCCCTGGAAGGTATAGGTAGATTGCAGGTAGCCTAGACGTGTAGAGGCCTCCCTCCCTGGAAGGTCTTGCGAGGTTCCAGGTAGCCAAAAGAAAAAAAAAGAAAAGGTAGGCTTTCCCTAGAAGGTCATGGATCGTTCCAGGCGGCTGGAAAGGCACAGGCCTCTCCTGGAAAGTCACAGAAGGTTTCTAACAGCTTGGGATTACATAGACCTCCCTATGGGAAGGTTATGGAAGGTTCCAGACAGCCTGGAAAGGGGCTGGCTTCACCCTGGAAGAGTCTGTGAGGTTCCAGCCATCTCTGTAACCTTATAACAAAGAAAGAACAACAACAGAAAGAAGCAGAGGAGCAGTACCTGGTCTGGTACATGATACGAGCTGTGTTTTCATCATAATGTTTATGAAATTCCTCAACAAAGAAGTTTTCTGACCGGTGGAGGGAAAATTACAGGAAAATCTCAAGACTTAACATTAAAACTTGAGGATTTATTTGTTCTCTTTTTTAGTCCGTTTAAGAAAATATTCCACTCTGGATATTTGGAAAAAAGAAAGTTTGAATTTCTCGTAGTTTCCTCTGTCACGTAGGTGTTACGCACGCACACACACACACACACACACACACACACACACACACACACACACACACACACACACTTGTTCACCATTTCCCGCGTTAGCGTCAGGAACAGAAGAAGAAGGGCCGCATCCATTCACACTCAGTCTCTAGCTGTCATGTGTAATGCACCGAAACCACAGCTCCCTATCCACAACCAGTCCCCACAGACCTTTCCATGGTTTACCCCGGACGCTTCATGTACCCTGGTTCAGTCCATCGACAGCACAGCGAGTGTATATATGACAACTGAAATTATAAACAAGAAGAGAGAAAAGCATAACAAATGTGGTTAGATGTTGGGTTGAAACGCCGAAAGGTATATAAACAAGTTAAGGATTGGATGCGGTTTCTCCATGGAGACAGAATCGCATTCAAATTCAAACCTCACGAATCTTCTTTTAGTGTTCGAATCGAAGGATTCACACATTACTACACCCTGATCACCAGTAGCTGTTTGCCTATGGATCTCACAGAACACCTGAACGATAATTAAAACCATCATTGACACTCTTATACTGAGATAGGATTGGCTGAACACAGTCATATGCAACATCCGAGTCGAAAGCAATAGCCAACATATTAGCGCATCCAGTTCGACCCTTAAAAATTTTGATTCGCTCGCCTTCAACCCCGTCAGTGTTCGGTCTCATTGCCTTTTATGTTGACATTACTCTGGCCTCTGCTTCCTGGAACTGGTCGACTGTGTGCCCACGTCATTAGCTCGACCACATAATACCTGAGCCAGAATGACTTGCCACATGATTACTGTGTGGCTACAAAGGAGATCAGTTTGTTGAGCGAGTCTGTCTCCTCTCGCTCCCAAGGCTGGTTTCTGGGGACGATATAACACTCAGGTTTTCCACATGTTCCAAAACCTCTTTAATGATCGTTTCTTTATTCTTCTTCTTTCTTTCTTTCTTTCTTTCTTTCTTCTTCTTCTTCTTCTTCTTCTTCTTCTTTCCTCTTCTTTCTTTCATCTCCCTATCCCACTTTGGTGGCTTATTTAAAGGCCTCACTTCTGTGTCGACTTTCGTCAGAGCCTGGAACATTTCAAGTGGATGAAGAAGTTATCTTCTCTCGTCCTCTCGTCTGGGTATAGCGTTACTCACTTGTCCTCGGAGAATCTATCCATATTTCAGAGATAGATTAATGTAGTCAGTGACTCATACAATCAAACTGATGCTACCAGTAGAAGGTAGGTGTGTGTGTGTGTGTGTGTGTGTGTGTGTGTGTGTGTGTGTGTGTGTGTGTGAGGGGAAATTGATATACAGTCGAGTTCTACAACGTAATCTTGTTTTCCATCGAACGGCAAAATGCTTTCCTGAATTTGTGTCTCTACTTTATTCCATCCTGTATTCGCATTATGTAATTCTGTATCTTCTCTTATTTCACGTACATGAAATACAGTATAATGATGCTGTAGTTTTGAAGTCACTTCAGTACAAATGTGAAGGATTCAGACGCATCCATATGGCTGTGTGTGTGTGTGTGTGTGTGTGTGTGTGTGTGTGTGTGTGTGTGTGTGTCTGAGTGTGCGTGGGGGGGGGGGGGCGTGTCGGTCCATAATGCCTTGCTAAATATAACTTTCATGACGTCATAAAAGCCACGTCGCAGGGAGCATTTCTCTCTGTAAAATGCGAGTGATTTACGTATGACGTATGACGTATGATGAGGGATTGTCTTGCAACCTTGAGCCACGTTGACCCACAGATGGGGAAAAGGGAAAGAGCGACACACAAGACGATCAGAATTGGAAAAAGAAAAAAAAGGAGTTTTCTGGTGCACTTGTGAGTGATGGGAGGAGGAGATCTCTTATCTCTCCTCTCCATCTCGGGTCAAACATTGAGACATTTATTCTTTTCAGTATTACGCAAAATGGTTCTTGGGCTTCTGTATACACATACGGCGGGAGGGGGGGGAGGAGGGAGCGGCTACCGTCTCTCTCTCTCTCTCTCTCTCTCTCTCTCTCTCTCTCTCTCTCTCTCTTTCTTCTTCTTCTTCATCAACATCATCATCATCATCTTCTTTTTCATCTTTTTCCTCTTTTTCTTCTCTTTCCTCTTCCTCTTCTCTCTCTCTCTCTCTCTCTCTCTCTCTCTCTCTCTCTCTCTCTCTCTCTCTCTCTCTCATCCCTTGAGGCATGTAGATTACAGTCAGATAATCATAACAACCCAACACGCCTTTGATGCTATGGTGAGAAAATATACATATATACATGTATACATTATCAGGTCTGAACAATATCACTGGTCTCCGGAAATTACCTCGGTGAGAGAGAGAGAGAGAGAGAGAGAGAGAGAGAGAGAGAGAGAGAGAGAGAGAGAGAGAGAGAGAGAGAGAAGAGGAAAGAAGAGAAGAAGAAGAGAAGAAGGGTCATCCAGTGACCTCACTCAACACGTCTCTCCCCCCTTTTTTTCCCCCCCCCCCACCATCCAGGGTCACACAGCTGGAGGGCAGATAATGGTATAAATGCCGTTGTGGCGCGAGTCCCTGAAACATTCAACCTGTAATTAACCCTTATGATTCATGAGTGGCTACACTATCTTACATTCCCCCCCCACCCCGGAGGTGCCCTGGTGCCCTGTGTAATCTACGCTAATCAAGTACATCTCTTCCAGTAACTAAATCATACCTTTATTGCCCTGATGTACAATAATGACCCCTGAGTGGGGTTAATTATCTCATAAGTAATGATAGACACCCTAAGAGTAGGGAGGGGGGAGGGAGGGTCGTCGCTGCACGAGGGTATGACCCTCACCCCTCACCTCACCTACCCTCCTTTCCCCTCCTCCCTTCCCTCCCTTTGAGCACGACGGTACGACCTCCTGGAGTACGAAAGTACGACCCTTTGAGTACAAAAGGTAAGAGGATTCTTGAGGACGACCATTTATTTTCTTTTTTTTGGGTTTTGGGTCTTGGGACACGACCCTTGAACATGATGGTACGATCAAAGGGCCAAGCCATCCTATCCAGGAGTCGTATTATTGTGGTTAAGCGTCGTCCCGTAGCCTTAGTGTACAACCCTGACATATACAGCCAGGCCACGTCTCATGCACGTCATGCACTCATCCCAGTACACAGACCCACTACACCACCACGTCATGCACTTATCCCACTACACAGACCCACTACTACACCACGTCATGCACTCATCCCAGTACACAGACCCACTACACCACGTCATGCACTCATCCCACTACACAGACCCACTACACCACCACGTCATGCACTCATCCCACGACACAGACCCACTACACCACCACGTCATGCACTCATCCCACTACACAGACCCACTACACCACGTCATGCACTCATCCCACGACACAGACCCACTACACCACCACGTCATGCACTCATCCCACTACACACATCCACTACATGCACGTCATGCACTCATCCCACTACACAGACCCACTACACCACCACTACACCACGTCGTGCACTCATCCCACTACACAGACCCACTACTACACCACGTCATGCACTCAGCCCGCTACACACATCCACTACACCACGTCATGCACTCATCCCACTACACACATTCACTACACCACGTCATGCACTCATCCCACGA
>NC_092238.1:33026902-33046902 GCF_036320965.1 Panulirus ornatus | reverse complement strand
GACGTATCTGTTGGGTATGTAACACTAGGGTCAAGTCCACTACAAAAAAGGATACTATTACTATTACTATCATTATTATAATAGTATCAGTAGTAGTAGTAGTAGTCGTAGTAGTAGTAGTAGTAATGGTAGTATTAATAGTGGTAGTAGTAGTAATAGTAGTAGTAGTAGTAGAAGAAGTAGTAGCAGTAGTAGTAAAAGTAGTACAAGTAGTAGTAGTAATAGTAGTAGTAGTAGTAGTAGTAGTAGTAGCAGTAGTAGTAAAAGTAGTACAAGTAGTAGTAGTAGTAATAGTAGTAGTAGTAATAGTAGTAGTAGTAATAGTAGTAGTAGTAGTATGGAAGTAGCATAATTATTATTCGTAATATCATCATTATCACAACATTTAACATCATTAATGTTTTTTTATCATTATCATTTACTCAATATCATCATTATTAAAAAAGAAATACGACCATTTCTCTCATCTTGAAGTCGAGCACAACACTAAGAAAAAATATCACATATTCCCAAGTGGGAAATTACGAAGCTAAACAAATATCAATTCTTGTGGCCAACTTGTGGCCAACTTGTGGCCACAAGTTGGCCACAAGTTGTATTGGTTTTTCTCCACTGATGATCGAACTGGCGAGCGATCCCATGACGATAAAACTTGTCCCTTCTCTCTCTCTCTCTCTCTCTCTCTCTCTCTCTCTCTCTCACCAGCCTGGTCCACTAAGACGACCCCACGAGGCGCCTCTGCCAGCCACTCCATAACCCAACCCCACCAGATGAACCCACCCCCCCTCCTCACCAACCCCACCAGCTGAACCTACACCCCCTCACCAACCCCACCAGCTGAACCCACCCCTCCCTCAACAACCTCACCAGCTGAACCTACCCCCTCACCAACCCCACCAGCTGAACCTACACCCCCCTCACCAACCTCACCAGCTGGAACTACCCCCTCTCGCTAACCTCACCAGCTGGAACTACCCCCTCACTAACCCCACCAGCTGAACCTCACCAACCCCACCAGCTGAACCCACCCCTCCCTCAACAACCTCACCAGCTGAACCTACCCCCTCACCAACCCCACCAGCTGAACCTACACCCCCCTCACCAACCTCACCAGCTGGAACTACCCCCTCTCGCTAACCTCACCAGCTGGAACTACCCCCTCACTAACCCCACCAGCTGAACCTCACCAACCCCACCAGCTGAACCTACACCCCCCTCACCAACCCCACCAGCTGAACCTACACCCCCTCACCAACCCCACCAGCTGAACCTACCTACCCCAACCCCCCCCTCACCAACCCCATCCACTCCCCAGGCTTAGAAAAAAAAAAAAAATAGAAAGAAAAATCTTACGTAAAATCAAGGTCATGAAAGACGTTCGATAATGACCTTAATCATCAATCTAATTCCCGCCCCGGGTGGGTGAGGTTGGGGGGTGAGGGGTGGGTGAGGTTGGGGGGTGGTTGAGGTTGGGGGGTCTGAAAAGTCGCTCATGGTGGTAAATATACATTTATTTCCCTTCGTCGCTCAGACATGAAGAGATGTTCGAGAAGGACTATATCATTATGTCAGGCGCCCGTGTGGATACTGACGTGTATATGTACGATAATGAGCACACATACACACCCACCCCCTTAACCCACTCCACCCCACGAACCCACACACAAACACTCTCTCTCTCTCTCTCTCTCTCTCTCTCTCTCTCTCTCTCTCTCTCTATATATATATATATATATATATATATATATATATATATATATATAGCCTCGTCTCTTCGATGTATATCAACTGACTGTTATATTTCTCTCTTGTGTCTCCCCTGGTGATGTGATTATTACACGAAAGTGCACTTGGGAACTTTTCGTGTTTCATTTTCCCCGTAGACTCATAGGAATATATATATATATATATATATATATATATATATATATATATATATATATATATATATATACTATTTTCATTTATATAATAATTAATCGGGTTTCGTCAACTTGTAATGTTATTCTTCTAAGGTAAACACTGAGCCACAAGAAACACGGGGTAAAAAAAAACACATCCAAACTCGAATCCTACGAAGGTTGTACGTCATGCTAAGGACGTCCACGAAAAATCCCTTCTTGTTATGCCAAAGTTTGGTCGTCGCGCGTTCGTGTGTGTGTGTGTGTGACGGTGTGACGTCGTGCGTGTGACGGTGTGACGTCGTCGTCACACAAGAGATGTGCCTCAGTCTGGGAGACAAGTCCTCATCTCGTGGCTGGAGACCGAAGTTCTCTCGTGGGAGAGACACAGAGATGATTCTTGATACAAAAGTCTCAGACATGGAGGCAAACTGTTCATCGTCTCGTGCCAGAACGAGAGATACGTGTTGGTATAACCTGAACAAGAGATACGTGTTGGTATAACGTGCCTGAACAAGAGATACGTGTTGGTATAACGTACCAGAACAAGAGATACGTGTTGGTATAACGCACCAGAACAAGAGATACGTGTTGGTATAACCTGAACAAGAGATACGTGTTGGTATAACCTGAACAAGAGATACGTGTTGGTATAACCTGAACAAGAGATACGTGTTGGTATAACCTGAACAAGAGATACGTGTTGGTATAACCTGAACAGGAGATACGTGTTGGTATAACCTGAACAAGAGATACGTGTTGGTATAACCTGAACAAGAGATACGTGTTGGTATAACCTGAACAAGAGATACGTGTTGGTATAACCTGAACAAGAGATACGTGTTGGTATAACCTGAACAAGAGATACGTGTTGGTATAACCTGAACAAGAGATACGTGTTGGTATAACCTGAACAGGAGATACGTGTTGGTATAACGCACCTGAACAAGAGATACGTGTTGGTATAACGCACCTGAACAAGAGATACGTGTTGGTATAACGCACCTGAACAAGAGATACGTGTTGGTATAACGCACCTGAACAAGAGATACGTGTTAGTATAACGTACCAGAACAAGAGATACGTGTTGGTATAACCTGAACAAGAGATACGTGTTGGTATAACGTACATGAACAAGAGACAGGACAAGTTAGCACAATATAAGCATTTGGTAAACGATGTTGACATGGATTTAGAATATAAATGTCTTACGAAACATGAAGGAGATGAGGGGGTTGAGGAACACGACCTTAGAAAGATAAGCAAGACTTGTGGCATCCAATCCTGCCATCTATCAGTCCACTTGCACACCATGTAAAGAGGTTATGAGCAGGAGGAGACAGCTAGCGAGGACTTGGCTGGAGAGATAGTAGAGAGAGAGAGAGAGAGAGAGAGAGAGAGAGAGAGAGAGAGAGAGAGAGAGAGAGAGAGAGAGAGAGAGATTCTTATCAGTGGTCCTGGAGTTTTACGAGGGCAATACACCCCTTGTGGGAGCTGGTGAATAGTCAGTGAAGTGTTTGTTGGTGGACCCGGATGGCCGTGTGTTCTAGCCTGTCCTCCCGTATGATGTGACGGCGTCACAGCATGATGTATCATACAGTGACGGCGTCACAGTATGATGTAACATACAGTGACGGGGTCACAGTATGATGTAACATACAGTGACGGCGTCACAGTATGATGTAACATACAGTGACGGCGTCACAGTATGATGTAACATACAGTGACGGCGTCACAGTATGATGTAACATACAGTGACGGCGTCACAGTATGATGTAACATACAGTGACGGCGTCACAGTATGATGTAACATACAGTGACGGCGTCACAGTATGATGTAACATACAGTGACGGCGTCACAGTATGATGTAACATACAGTGACGGCGTCACAGTATGATGTAACATACAGTGACGGTGTCACAGTATGATGTAACATACAGTGACGGCGTCACAGTATGATGTAACATACAGTGACGGCGTCACAAGGAACCAGAGTGACGGGGACGTGGAAAATACGTTACGCTAAGGAAGGTGTGGCTGTGTGGTAACACTGTCCCCCCATGGTGTTGTGTTGAAGGTGTGGCTGTGTGGTAACACGGCGCTTTGCTACAGTCTGGTATAACCGGGGCAAGAGTGTGGTATACAGTAAGAACGACCGTGAGGGGTTACTACTGAAGGCAATTGGCGATGAGGTATTTCGATGCGTCCTCCTGAGGGAGGAAGACCTTTACGTCGGGAGGTTAACATGGATGATGGTGAGTACGTGGGAGGTGGTGGTCGGGTGAGGAGGTGGGTGGATGTGCTGTGGGTGATCTCCCACTGCCACCTGGGAGGCGTGTGTGTGTGTGTGTGTGTGTGTGTTTGATACCCCGCGAGTCCTCCTCCTACAGCTGACTGTACGATAGATTCCTAACCCGTTGGGCGGCCCGATAGACACCACCAGATCAGACGTGACGTCGTGTCGTCACCTGGGACACGAACCCACCCCCAACCCATCCTAAAAATTTTGGTTGACAGACAGCCTGGCGAGCCACACAGGCTTCCCTGGGACAGCCTCTCCCAGCCCAGCCCAGCCCAGCCCAGCGCCCTCACACCAGCAGGACCGTGCCCTGAGACAGCCTCTCCCAGCCCAGCGCTCCCACACCAGCAGGAGCGTGCCCTGGGACAGCCTCTCCCAGCCCAGCCCAGCCCCCTTCACCCTCACACACCAGCAGGAGCGTGCCCTGGGACAGCCTCTCCCAGCCCAGCCCAGCCCCCTCACACACCAGCAGGACCGTGCCCTGGGACAGCCTCTCCTAGCCCAGCCCAGCCTAGCGCCCTCACACACCAGCAGGACCCGTGCCCTGGGACAGCCTCTGCCAGCCCAGCGCCCCTCACACCAGCAGGACCGTGCCCTGGGACAGCCTTTCCCAGCCCAGCGCTCCCACACCAGCAGGACCCGTGCCCTGGGACAGCCTCTCCCAGCCCAGCGCTCCCACACACCAGCAGGAGAACACGCTACAGCAGAACATGTCTACCACCACCAGCAAGCCTGGCTACTACTATGACTCCTCCTCCTGCTGCTGCTGCTGCCTCCTCACACCCTCATTTCTGAGGTTACCCCTCACAACTGCCTCCTCACAGTCCCCACGGCTGGACACCACCCCTCTGGCGGGCAGGTCGAGCTGACCCAAGGATGATCCACACATGACCGAGAACAACAGACACAACCCCTTCTGCTGCCCACCTCCCCCGACGATGTCCTAACCCCATCGCCCCTTGAACTACAACCCCTTCTGTTGCCCACCTCCCCCGACGATGTCCCAACCCCATCGCCCTCCCGAACTACAACCCCTTCTGCTGCCCATCTCCCCCACGATGTCCTAACCCCATCGCCCTCCCGAACTACAACCCCTTCTGCTGCCCACCTCCTCCCACGATGTCCTAACCCCATCGCCCCCCTGAACTACAACCCCTTCTGCTGCCCACCTCCCCCCATTATGTCCCCCATCGCCTCCCTGAACTACAACCATCGCTCCGAGGCTCTTGTTGTTGTTGTTGTTGTTGTTGTTGTTGTTGTGCTTTTCATAAGGTATATGACCCGGGAGTACCGGCCACTTTGTCCCGGGTTAGTGGTGCTCGTGTGGCCTCGGCGGTGCGAGGAGAAGGTCACTTATGCAGGAGCGACACGCACCGCTCCATGCGACAGCCCAGCACGCCAAACACATCACCTCACATGGCGCGCGTCTCTGACCTTACTTTTTCCATCCCATGACGGAATACTTTACTGGATTAATGAAGGAATTTGATGGGAATATCTTCGTCTATACTCTATGGACTCGGGACGATCCTTTGGCTAAAAGAGAAATAAATGAGTAATACATGAGGGCCATAATATCAAGACCTATTAGATCGGATCCAGAGCACGTCTTTTGATACAGTGATGGCCACAAGAGGTTTGGGGGATGGTCCCTCGCAGACGAACTCAGGTTAAGTCTCCTTCCAATTACATTGATGACGTTGATTTCCCTTCCATTTAACGTCACTGAGGAGGGAGGAGAAGAGGAGGGAAGGAGAAGGAGGGAGGAGGAGGAGGAGGAGGAGGAGGAGGAAGGAGGAGGAGAAGGAGGAAGGAGGGTTGTGACAGAGCGGACGAAAACCTGTCAGATTTCAGAAAACTGGTTCGCCTGCCGAGAGACCTGAGCTAGGAGTGGTTTGCTGTGACCAACCATCATCCCAGGCGCAGATATACGACATAACGAGTAGGAAGAGATAGGAGACACACTGATAGACGATTAGGTATATGAATCATCATAGTGAACCTATATAATGGAATAGTCTCACGGCATCAAAAATCATACCATCTTGAGACTCGTTCGTCAGTCATACGCAAGACGAGGTAATGAGGTCAGGGAATACGTGTATAATACCCGTACAACCTCTAGCCATCAGTCACAACCCAGTATACCTCTCATGCCCTGAGCCAAGACCCTCTGAAGACCTCACTGCTCCACAAGAACCCGAGGACCTCTTCGCCAGTGAGTGTCCCCCCCCCTCCTCCTCACGGGCCCCCCCAAGCACCCCGTTAACTGCTACTTCGCTGTCAACTCCATCGGGTGGAGTCAGAAATCACCTCATTACAGTGCCACATAAACCACTTCCCTGAGTGCCTGTGAACCCACCCCACCCCACCCCACCAGGCCACTCAAGGGTTGGGGGAGACGTGGTGGGGAGGAGGGGAGGGGAGGAGGGGGAGGTTTATGTCCTCGTTCTCCTGGGGAGTCGAACACGGGGACTGGAATACACCCCAAGGGAGAGAGAGGAGAGGAGACCTTACGAGGCAGCTTATAATAACAGTCACCATCAGGTGAATTAAACCTCCCCTTTGGGTTTCTCCCCCGAGGGTCGTATGGGGAGAGAAGGGAGAGAGGGGAAGGGAGACTGACTGACCCGCCCTGACCCGCTAGACGACCTCCTTCTTGTCTCACCTGAAGGAGGCTCAGACGGCAGCGTGCACGGGGGGGCAGTTGCCACTAACTCATCACGCGGGGCATTAAGGCTACTGACGGCGGCAGTCGGTGGGTCGGCGCCCCCCGATATGTGTGATCCTGGGCGAGGTAATGGGAGCCGTTTTTGGGACTGGCCTCTCACAGGGTGGGGTAGTGGTGGTGTGGGGCAAGGCGCGTCCCAGGAGGCCTTCTGCCGTCACCACCACTAGCTGGTGTTCGAGGCCATCTCTCACCACCACTAGCTGGTGTTGGAGGCCATCTATCACCACCACTAGCTGGTGTTGGAGGCCATCTATCACCACCACTAGCTGGTGTTCGAGGCCCATCTCTATCACCACCACCACCAGCTGGTGTTGGAGGACTTCTCTTACCACCACTAGCTGGTGTTGGAGGCCATCTATCACCACCACTAGCTGGTGTTGAGGCCATCTATCACCACCACTAGCTAGTGTTGGAGGCCCATCTATCACCACCACTAGCTGGTGTTGAAGGCCATCTATCACCACCACTAGCTGGTGTTGAAGGCCATCTCTCACCACCACTAGCTGGTGTTGGAGCCCACTCACTCCCCCTTACATTATATCAAAAGAATGAGTATAAAAGAGAGAGAGAAAAAAAAATTCACTGACAGCTCAAGAATTTTCCTCCCTACTCAGCCTCCCAAAGTTCACAAACACACGTACGTACACACATGGCACTGGAATGAGACCCACGGAATCAAGAATGGTGTTGAAAAAATCTAGAGGTGATCAGATTCCTCTGTTGAAGGAAATGAACCGATGAAACAGCTGACGTGCCCCCATCACAGAACGCTTTACTGAAGCGCTGGAGTAGATGATCGCTGGTTCCTGGATCTTGCCTTACTGAGGCGCTGGAAACCATGATCGCTGGCTCCTGGATCTTGCCTTACTGAAGCGCTGGAGTAGATGATCGCTGGTTCCTGGATCTTGCCTTACTGAGGCGCTGGAAACCATGGTCGCTGGCTCCTGGAATTTGCCTTACTGTGGCGCTGGAAACCATGGTCGCTGGCTCCTGGATCTTGCCTTACTGAGGCGCTGGAAACCATGGTCGCTGGTTCCTGGATCTTGCCTTATTGAGGCGCTGGAAACCATGGTCGCTGGCTTCTGGATCTTGCCTTACTAAGGCGCTGGAAACCATGGTCGCTGGCTCCTGGATCCTGCCTTACTGAGGCGCTGGAAACCATGATCGCTGGTTCCTGGATCTTGCCTTACTGAGGCGCTGGAAACCATGATCGCTGGATGATGGATCTTGCCTTACTGTGGCGCTGGAAACCATGGTCGCTGGCTCCTGGATCCTGCCTTACTGAGGCGCTGGAAACCATGGTCGCTGGTTCCTGGATCTTGCCTTACTGAGGCGCTGGAAACCATGGTCGCTGGCTCCTGGATCTTGCCTTACTGTGGCGCTGGAAACCATGGTCGCTGGCTCCTGGATCTTGCCTTACTGAGGCGCTGGAAACCATGGTCGCTGGCTCCTGGATCTTGCCTTATTGAGGCGCTGGAAACCATGGTCGCTGGCTCCTGGATCTTGCCTTATTGAGGCGCTGGAAACCATGGTCGCTGGCTCCTGGAATTTGCCTTACTGTGGCGCTGGAAACCATGGTCGCTGGCTCCTGGATCTTGCCTTATTGAGGCGCTGGAAACCATGGTCGCTGGCTCCTGGAATTTGCCTTACTGTGGCGCTGGAAACCATGGTCGCTGGCTCCTGGATCTTGCCTTATTGAGGCGCTGGAAACCATGGTCGCTGGCTTCTGGATCTTGCCTTACTGAGGCGCTGGAAACCATGGTCGCTGGCTCCTGGATCCTGCCTTACTGAGGCGCTGGAAACCATGGTCGCTGGTTCCTGGATCCTGCCTTACTGAGGCGCTGGAAACCATGGTCGCTGGTTCCTGGATCTTGCCTTACTGAGGCGCTGGAAACCATGGTTGCTGGCTCCTGGCTCCTGCTTTACTGGGGCGCTAGTATTGATGATTGAATGGGTCCTGGGGTCCTGCTTTACTAAGGCGCTCGTATAGTTGCCTTGCGAGATCTTGCTTTACTGAGGCGTTAGTATAGACGGTGGCTGGGTCCTGTGTCTTGTTTTACTAACGCGCTGGTATAGAAGTTTGCTGGGTCCTGCTTCGCTGTCGTAGATATTCGCTAGGCCCTTCTTTACTGAGTCTCTGTGATGGATAATTGTTGGCTCTGGAGTCCAGATTTACTGGGGCGCTAGGATAAATGATTTACTGGGGCGCTAGGATAAATGATTTACTGGGGCGCTAGGATAAATGATTTACTGGGGCGCTAGGATAAATGATTTACTGGGGCGCTAGGATAAATGATTTACTGGGGCGCTAGGATAAATGATTTACGGCTTCAGGTTCTCGGCTGCTCTCGACGTGTCTGGAACAAGTAAGTAATTAGAGAATTCAAGATCCCATTTTTTTTCTCATTCGGAGAAAACGAGGGTCGCAAAGTCTGTCTTGAGATTGAGGCACTGGCGGGGTGTGATGTCACCAAGGCTGTTTAATCTGTGTTCACGGACGAGGTGGTCTGCTCATGGACGGGGTGGTGAGGGAGGGGAGGTAAATGCAGAGGGGTCTTAAGTGAGTAAGGGGTTAGTCTAAGGTTTGTGGGAAGGTGGAGGAATGGGAGGTAAATCAAATCCTAAGAAGAAACTTCAGAGGCTAATGACAGTGTGTGTGTGTGTGTGTTTCTGTGTGTGTGTGTGTGTGTGTGTGTGTGTGTGTGTGTGTGTGTGTGTGTGTGTGTGTGTGAAATGAAAAATCTGAGAGCAATGGTGAACAAAACTGGGATGATGCTGTGAGGTAGCGCGATGAGGCAGGATGGCTCGAGTGTGAATTTGAATGACGAGGACCCCGGAGGAAGTGGAGTCCTTTGGGTCCTCAGGAGCGAAAAGTCCTTCGCAGCGGGTGAAACGACGGGAGCTGAAGGATGTTGGAGACTGGGGGGAAAAGAGGGGAAGTGGGGGGAGGGGAGATTCAAAGGTCCTGAGTGTATGAGTATGGAGGGTGATGAGGGAGACATCACACCATCTTCCTTATGTGGACGTGTGTTGAGCCTTGAGAAATTAGGAAATGGACTGACGGGGCGTGAACTTAATCCTCCCTGAAGACGATATGTGGTAGGAGGCGGGTCTGACTGGGTGAGGTACACCAGAGAGAGAGAGAGAGAGAGAGAGAGAGAGAGAGAGAGAGAGAGAGAGAGAGAGAGAGAGAGAGAATATGTGGAACTGAACGGTGTCTGATTGATATGGATGAGCAGGGTTGTACTACGGATTGTTCGAGCTGGTGGAGAGGATGAGCGAAGAGCGATTGACTCAAGGGGATCTGTCTCAGAAGCCAAAGGGAACAAGGGATTGGGATAAACCAAGTTGGGGCGGGTAATGATGGGGTGAAAAGAGGTGCTAGGGAACGAGATGTGAACAATTAAGAAGGCGAGGAGCTACTGTGGATATATATATACATATATATATACATATAATATTTATATGTATATATATATGTATATGAATTCACACACACACACACACACATATATATATATATATATATATATATATATATATATATATATATATATATATATATACATATACACACGTGAAAACTAGAATACCAAAGAACGTGATAAGAAAAAAAGAATGATGAATAAAGTGGACACAATGGAACATAAACTCACCGAACGTATCGTCCGGGATCAATAGAATGAAAACATAAAACAAGACGAAGTACACACTGGGAATGAGACACACTCTCCCCACATCCCCACATCACCCCCACACCCCCACATCACACCCACATCCATCCCCACCCCCACATCACACACCCCCACACCCTCCCCTTTTGGGGTAACGCAACCATTGCTCTCAGAAATAAACGAGCGAACGATTTTTGCGCATTTTCTGCTGGGAGCAGGTAAGATGGAAGGGTGGGGGGGGGGGGGGGGGGGTGGTAAGGGGATGGAGGGGAGGGGGGTCATGGAGAGGGGGGGGGCAGCCCCAGCCCCTTCCTTAAGGGGGGGAGGCGACCAGGATTTAGCTGTGAGGGAGGAGGGAGGAGGGGAATGTGTGTGTGTGTGTGTGTGTGTGTGTGTGACTGGGCGAGACGCAGAGAGCGATACATTGTGAGAAATATAGTGAGACGCCGGCATACAGTGGGGGAGAGGAGGGACAGGTGGTGGTGGTGGCCGCGAGTGATGGAGGAAGAAGAGGTGGAGGAGGAGGGAGCTGGAGGGATGGAGGAGGAAGAAGATGAGGGAGTTGGAGGGATGGACAAATGGCGCTGTGTTGCCTGGATCACGAGATCAGCCCATGGAGGCTTTTGAGTGGAGGCGCAGGGATGGAGGGGAAGGATAGAGAAGGAGGGAGGATAGGAGGAGGGAGGATAGAGAAGGAGGGAGGATAGGAGGAGGGAGGAATAGGAGGAGGAGGGAGAGAGAAGGAGGGAGGATAGGAGGAGGAAGGATAGAGGAGGGAGGATAGAAGGAGGGAGGATAGGAGGAGGAAGGATAGAGAAGGAGGGAGGATAGAAGGAGGGAGGATAGGAGGACGAAGGATAGAGAAGGAGGGAGGATAGGAGGAGGAAGGATAGAGAAGGAGGGAGGATAGAGAAGGAGGGAGGATAGGAGGAGGAGGGAGAGAGAAGGAGGGAGGATAGGAGGAGGAAGGATAGAGAAGGAGGGAGGATAGGAGGAGGAAGGATAGAGAAGGAGGGAGGATAGGAGGAGGAAGGATAGAGAAGGAGGGAGGACAGAAGGAGGGAGGATAGAAGGAGGAAGGATAGAGAAGGAGGGAGGATAGGAGGAGGAAGGATAGAGAAGGAGGGAGGATAGGAGGAGGAAGGATAGAGAAGGAGGAAGGATAGAAGGAGAAATGATACAAGGAGGAAGGATAGAAGAATGGAGGATAGGAGGAAGGATAGAGAGGGATGGAGGATAGAAGGAGGGAGGAGAGATAGAAGATGATGGACGCAAGTGACCTGAGGAAAATTCCATCAGTAGGTAAACACAATAATGAAAACTGACTGATTTTTCTTCTTTTTCTTCTCCTCCGTTCTGTAACCCTGACGTGTATGTTACAGTGTCTGGTTTACCCACAGCTCACCAATCAACACAAACACCAAGGCATGCATAGAGCAACAGAACCCGTGGAGGTCCCCTTTTGAGAGAGAGAGAGAGAGAGAGAGAGAGAGAGAGAGAGAGAGAGAGAGAGAGAGAGAGAATCATTTGGGTGGAAGGTGATTCTGTCCATGTTTAAAACCGGGTCAGACAACGGCTCCCAACACCCAGAGAGGCAATCTTTATCGTCTGATACGCTCTGTGTTTGTGTGTGTGTGTGTGTGTGTGTGTGTGTGTGTGTATGTAACCCGGATATGTTCACAACTGCTATATGTGAGCGCACAGGGATGGTCCAGCACAAGGAGTGACATCAGTGTATGATCTTGCGAGAGCAGCATATGCGAGGCTGTTCAAACCACCAGTCTCTGCCATGCACAACCCCCACCATCTCCACAAGACCCCCCTGTATATTCGCAAATCGTGAGGACACAGAAAACGGGCGTCTGCGCAGTACAATAAACGCATAAAATGTATTTTTTTTGGATACAAAATGAAAACTGCTTATTATATGTAAGTTACAGAGTTGAAAAAAACATCATCTTTGCTCTTCTTTCTCTCCTCCGCTTCCTAATGATGATAATTTGTATGAAGTTGATATAGGAAGTTTATATATATTGTTCTTTTTACATGACAATTCCCAGCAGTTTACGAAGTTATGAAATGGTATTTCCAATTGTCGTACTTCCAAAGTTGAGGCTTTTAAAAAAACGATATGAATTTTTTCCTACACGAAGCGACAGGAGGTATAAAAGTAAGGCACCGAGTGGTTTGTGTACCCGGCCAACACATAAAGGGCACAGGGTTCGAATCCTTGCTGTTGTGGAGCATTATGATATATATATATATATATATATATATATATATATATATATATATATATATATATATATATATATCATAATGCTCCACAACAGCAAGGATTCGAACTTATCATTATCATCATAATTATTATTATTATTATCATTATTATCATTATTATTATTATTATCATTATTATCATTATAATGCATAATCGCTGTTTACCGCGTCAGCGAGGTAGCGCTAGGAATCATATACGCATATATGTACATAAACGCCCACATACGCACATTATATACATACACACGAACATATAAATGCATATACATACACATACAAAGCCATCACATACATGAACATGAATACATATACATAAACATAAAAAGCCATTACATACATACACATGTACATATTCATACTTGCTTTCCTTCATCCATTCCTGGCGCTACCCCGCCCCACAGGAAAGCAGCTTAGCTATATATATATATATATATATATATATATATATATATATATATATATATATATATATATATATATATATCTTATTTATCATTTATTATACTTTGTCGCTGTCTCACGCGTTAGCGAGGTAGCGCAAGGAAACAGACGAAAGAATGGCCAACCCACCCACAAACGTACATATGTATATACATACACGTCAACACACGCACATATACATACCTATGCATCTCAACGTATACATATACATACACACACAGACAAATACATATATATACATGTACATAATTCATACTGTCTGCCCTTATTCATTCCCGTCGCCACCCCGCCACACATGAAATGACATTATATATATATATATATATATATATCGCCTGTAATTTATCCTCAGTGGCTGGCAATATTATGATCATGGTAATGAAGGTGGGAACCATATGGAGTTAGTAAAGCATGATGGAGGGAGAGGGAGCCACCTTTTCTCTAGTCACATTATCCCTAAATTACCGGGGTCAATTACCGGGTCTCATTAACCTGCCCGAAACATAAACTGGATCTAATTTGGACCAGCCAAACTTGGGGTCGACCCTCCCTTCTCCCCCTATCCCTTCCTCCCTCCTGAACTCTCTCTCTCTCTCTCTCTCTCTCTCTCTCTCTCTCTCTCTCTCTCTCTCTCTCTCTCTTTCTCTCTCTCCTTCGTCAACCGGGGATACACATACACACACACACACACACACACACACACACACACCCTCATTCCTCTCTGTTCGCGCTGACATCTACCCGCCTGGCTGACATCCACACCATGGCTGACGGGTGTCGACCAATCATCCACATCAAGAATTCTCTCTCTCTCTCTCTCTCTCTCTCTCTCTCTCTCTCTCTCTCTCTCTCTCTCTCTCTCTCTCTCTCTCCCCTTGGACAGCCCAGACAACATGTAACACTTTGCTGTCCGTCATATGTACACCTGCACGTTATGTACGCAATATGTACAACTGTACGCAATATGTACAACTGTGCGTAACTGTGCGTAACATTATATATGTACAACTGTGCGTAACATTATATATGTACCACTGGGCGAAAGACGCAACTCAGTCCATACCATTATACATACTATTATACATAACAATATACGCATCATCATCATTATTATACGCAAAACGAAAAAACTAATACGCTAATGGTGATGAATGACAATACATATAATCATCTAATTGTCTATTTTTTTTTAATGAGGTTTTAATTATCGGTATAGAGCATTGCAATTATGTCCAACAAATGAACATTTTTTTTGCTTTTCGTTTTCGCATTAAAAAGTTGACACAGTAATGATGGTTTACTGTAAACCATCATTAAATGGTTGACATAGTAATGATGGTTTACTGTAAACCATCATTAAATGGTTGACATAGTAATGATGGTTTACTGTAAACCATCATCGAAAAAGGTTGACACAGTAATGATGGTTTACTGTAAACCATCATCAAAAGGTTGACACAGTAATGATGGTTTACTGTAAACCATCATCAAATGGTTGACACAGTTATGATGGTTTACTGTAAACCATCATCAAAAAAGGTTGACACAGTAATGATGGTTTACTGTAAACCTCTGCAATATTTAGCTGTAAACATGATGTTTAGCTGTAAACAATGCTTTGCTGTAAACTCGTATAAAGTTTTGTGACAAACATATATATATATATATATATATATATATATATATATATATATATATATATATATATATATATATATATATATATATATATATATACGTTCTATTATCAAATATTCATAAAATTCTGTACATGTACGTTAATTTACAGTGAGCACTTGGAATATCTATCCATCTATCTATCTATCTATCTATCTATATATATATATATATATATATATATATATATATATATATATATATATATATATATATATATATAACAGACAAAAACAGTTAAATGTATTCTTCCTTTTTACCTATTTCACTTATCAACTTCAAATTATTTAATAGTCATAACAGAGTATATTTACGCAAGTCTCTTAAAATTCTCAATTCATTCAAGTACGACTTAAAAAAGAAAGAAAAAGATGCCATTTTGGATACGACATTACCAATATGTCAATACATTGTCCTCATCTTCCACGACATATGTTTTTTCCCCCCAGGGTGAGCCTGGCCATGTATATAATCCTTATCTCCTGTTTCAAGTTCCCTTCCCAGGACGCAAGTGGTTTGTTTACGTGTCCTGGGCCTTTCCTTCCCCATTTACAGATCCAGCTCTACCTCTACAACAGCGACCTCTACAAAAACTTCACCCACGCCCTGGACAAGCCCAATGGCATCTTAGGCGTCGCCATTCTCCTGAAGGTGAGTCTACTGCCCCAGTACCACACACCAGGTAATGTAAGGGTAAAGAGAGAACTAGTGTGGGAAGTGGTGGGATGTATGGAGGCGCCGGGACGTGCGCTGGGGGTTTGTTCTCTGGCAGGAATGGTCGCTCGGGCCGCCTCTCCCAGCGAACAAATCTTGTGTACACAGTGCAATTAATAATAATAATAATGATAATAATAATAATAATAATAATAATAATAATAATGATAATAATGATAATAATAATAATAATAATAATAGTAAATAATAATAATCAATATCAATAATTATAATAATAATAATAATAATAATAATAATAATGATAATAATAATAATAATAATAATGAATAATAATAATAATTATTATTATTATTGATAATTATAAAAATAATAATAATAATAATAATAATAATAATAATAATAATAATAATAATAATAATAATTATTATTATTATTATTATTATTATTATTATTATTATTATTATTATCATTATCGTTTATATTATCATTAGTATTATCATTATCATTATTATCATTCATACTATCATCATAATTGTTATAATTATTATCATCATTACTCTGGTCATAAGACTAATGGGTTGTGGGAAAATTTACTTTATCACAACATCTAATTTACAATGTATTTTAGGTGGAGTCGCAATGGTCTAGCCAGAGGTATTGACACTTATAAGTGGTAGTAGATGTATTGACAATTATAAGTGGTTGTAAAGTTATCGACACTTGGAGGAGTGGTAGTATACACACTTGTCGCAAACTGTTGCTATATATATATATATATATATATATATATATATATATATATATATATATATATATATATATATATAATCATGAAAATAAATTTTCAGAATGAATTTCGGAATAAACAATAATGATAGTGTCCAAGTTCAGCGTTTCTCTCGAAATAAATTGATTTTGCTTTTTATTCTTCATATTTATCGTAAATCTTTACTTTATCGCCCATCTGTGTCGGCAGACCCAATCTCGTCCTCTTCCTTTATTAACGTCACCTTCTCCCTGAGATGAACTTCACATTCCTTGGTACAGGTCCGTTCCCACAAAGATGTCTGAATCATCAAAAGGTCACACACGATATATATATATATATATATATATATATATATATATATATATATATATATATATATATATATGATTTTACTTTGCTTCCCATGTTGCTCAAATCCTTTAATGTAAATGTTGCCTTCAGCAACAATAATACTATAAAGATTATCTTAATCAGGAATTCACCAGAAAATTCTCCTGGATGCATCTATCAAGTGCCATGTAGAAATTGTGATAAGTTTCATGTTGGGCGGACTGGTGAGGATCTTTCTGTTAGACTTAAAAATAGTATGAGATCGGGACAAGAATCAAATGCCTTGTTTAATCACGTTAAAAACTATGATCATTGTATTGACTGGAGTAATGTCATCTCAGTTATTAACTAACTCTATTACCACGAGAAATATCACCGAATCTTCTGTTATTAAATACACAAAGAATTATAATCTTGACATTAGTGATGGTCTATAGAAATTGGATAACTTTATTGTTGATAGAATTTGTAAAATAAAGTTCATGATACGCTCGTTGTCTGTCTTGGACAATCCCATGTTTACCAAATAGCGTCCTAGCTTCGTGTCTTCGTTGTATATCAACTGACTTATATTTCTCTCTTATGTCTCCCATGATGATGTGATTATTACATGAAAGTGCACTTGAGAACTTATCGTGTTTCATTTTTCCCATGGACTCTTGAGAATATATATATATATATATATATATATATATATATATATATATATATATATATATATATATATATATAGAGAGAGAGAGAGAGAGAGAGAGAGAGAGAGAGAGAGAGAGAGAGAGAGAGAGAGAGTTATGAAAGCAAATTATTATCTTTTATTTCTTTTAATTTCGTTTTCTCCAAAGAAAACGACTGAGGTCTGAACCCTTGATGATATACTGATGATTGACACAGTCAGGGTCACTTCCCTTGTGGCACTGTGACCTTCCTGACGTCACTCAGGGTCAGTCTCCTTGTAGCATCTGTGACCTTCCTGACGTCACTGTCAGGGTCAGTCTCCTTGTGGCATCTGTGACCTTACTGACGTCACTCGGGGGTCAGTTCCCCTAACACCCGTGACCTTCCTAAGGTCACTCGAGGGTCAGTTCCCCCAGGCACCCGTGACCTTGCTGAGGTCACTCGAGGGTCAGTTCCCCCAGACACCCGTGACCTTCCTAAGGTCACGGGAGGGTCAATTCCCTTTGCACCCGTGACCTTCCTAAGGTCACTCAGGAGGTCAGTTCCCCCAGGCACCCGTGACCTTCCTGTGGTCATCCATCGCCCCTTCACCCACCCATTCCACAACAGGGTTGCCAAGGCGCAGGTTTTACTCTCGTTTTTCTCTTTGCTCCATCGCAACTTTTACGGTTCAATGTAATTAGTTTGTTTCTGGAGGGATGGCACTGAAACCTGATGAATTCCCACAACATTTTCGTCGTAATGACTTAAGTCTACGTACGTGTAGATTATAAGATTACATAATCATCTTTTTTTTTTTCCTATGTAACGAAATGGGATTACTTTTATTTATTTTTTTGTCATCCTACTTTTCATTAACTCGTATTCATTTCTATTTCATCAGTTACATTACTGTGATATCATTACGACGATATTACCTCACATGGATTTGCCCATCGCGTATGGCGACCGTCATATTAATATAATTCAACAATAATTACATACGATAAGTGATATTTTTGTTCACACATGTACGACAACATTAAATTCGACCCTCCCCCATGCCTTGGGTGTGTTGGCAGACGTACGATACGTCCTCACTTATCATGGGGTTTGATTACGATACAGAGGGGTTTTTGGGGGTGGAATGACTGTACCTGTAACGTACCAGGATTACAGGACGAAGACCTTGTACGGGGATTACAGGATAACCGCTCTAGGGGCACAAGTTGGGCTGGCTCATGGGGACGTGTCTTTGTCTGGTCATGAAGTCATGGATCATGGGGACGTGTCTCTGTCTGGTCATGAAGTCATGGCTCATGGGGACGTGTCTCTGTCTGGTCATGAAGTCATGGATCATGGGGACGTGTCTCTGTCTGGTCATGAAGTCATGGCTCATGGGGACGTGTCTCTGTCTGGTCATGAAGTCATGGATCATGGGGACGTGTTTCTGTCTGGTCATGAAGTCATGGATCATGGGAACGTGTCTCTGTCTGGTCATGAAGTCATGGATCATGGGGACGTGTCTCTGTCTGGTCATGAAGTCATGGATCATGGGGACGTGTCTCTGTCTGGTCATGAAGTCATGGCTCATGGGGACGTGTCTCTGTCTGGTCATGAAGTCATGGGTCATGGGGACGTGTCTCTGTCTGGTCATGAAGTCATGGCTCATGGGGACGTGTCTCTGTCTGGTCATGAAGTCATGGATCATGGGGGACACGTCTCTGTCTGGTCATGATGTCATGGATCATGGGGGGACGTCCCTCGACCACAAAACACAGAAAGCACTGGTCATGAGACAGTGAACACTGAAGAACAGACGAGACAGTGAACACTGAAGAACAGACGAGACAGTGAACACTGAAGAACAGACGAGACAGTGAACACTGAACACACAGCTGCACCCCGTACATACAGCTGCTCCACTTGATTCCCGAGGCACACGAGACGCAGCTGGTCCTCCGAGCTGGGTTGACACAGAGGCCGAGGACCGGCGGGCACGCTGGTCGTTCCTGGAGGAGAGAGAGAGAGAGAGAGAGAGAGAGAGAGAGAGAGAGAGAGAGAGAGAGACGATTGCGATGGCTGGCGACGTCCGAGTTCTTCACCAGACGCTGCAAGACGCGCATCTGGTCGCTTCACGTCGACGGCGTCACGTATCGACGCACGACGTAGCCGCTCGTGATGTGCGTACGGACGGCGAGGCGTAACCGCCACTTACGCGAGGGAGGGAGTCAAGTGGCCACACTTGCGTAATGTGAAGATGAGGGAGAGGAAGGGGGGGAGCTTAGCCATCCATGGCGCTCTCCTGCGTACACTCAGGTGTTGGTGGACTGAACAGTGTTTTCGGATCACAACAGCTGCCACATGATGCTCACGGGATGGGTTTGGAGACCTGATGTGGAGCAGAATACCTTCCACTTGGAGGTACCCCCTTCCTCCACAAGTCGTAAGCTCCACCGAAATCCACATCGTTACGTTTGCGTCGCTGGGCGTGTGGTCGGTGTGCGACAGTCCCAGCCCACGCATCTGGGACGAACTGGCTTACGTCTTTCCATCCTTCCCTCACTGGCG
>NC_092238.1:33019402-33021902 GCF_036320965.1 Panulirus ornatus | reverse complement strand
CCCAGCCCAAAGCCGCCCTCCCCCCCCCTTCCTCCCCCTCTCCCGCAACCTGATCAATACTCCCCTTCTCCAACACTCTATCAAAGATCCCTTCTCTCCAACCTTCCAGCTAAGACTCCCTCCCCTTCCAGCCAAGGCCCCCTCCCCTTCCAGCCAAGGCCCCTCCCCTTCCAGCCAAGACTCCCTCGCCAAGGCCCCTCCCCTTCCAGCCAAGACTCCCTCCCCTTCCAGCCAAGGCCTCTCCCCTTCCAGCCAAGACCCCCTCCCCTTCCAGCCAAGACTCCCTCCCCTTCCAGCCAAGACTCCCTCCCCTTCCAGCCAAGACTCCCTCCCCTTCCAGCCAAGACTCCCTCCCCTTCCAGCCAAGACTCCCTCCCCTTCCAGCCAAGACTCCCTCCCCTTCCAGCCAAGACTCCCTCCCCTTCCAGCCAAGACTCCCTCCCCTTCCAGCCAAGACTCCCTCCCCTTCCAGCCAAGACCCCCTCCCCTTCCAGCCAAGACTCCCTCCCCTTCCAGCCAAGACTCCCTCCCCTTCCAGCCAAGACTCCCTCCCCTTCCAGCCAAGACTCCCTCCCCTTCCAGCCAAGACTCCCTCCCCTTCCAGCCAAGACCCCTCCCCTTCCAGCTAAGACTCGATCCCCTTCTAGCCAAGACCCCTCCCCTTCCAGCTAAGACTCGATCCCCTTCCAGCCAAGACTCCCTCCCCTTCCAGCCAAGACTCCCTCCCCTTCCAGCCAAGACTCCCTCCCCTTCCAGCCAAGACTCCCTCCCCTTCCAGCTAAGACTCGATCCCCTTCTAGCCAAGACCCCTCCCCTTCCAGCCAAGATTCCCTCCCCTTCCAGCCAAGACCCCTCCCCTTCCAGCTAAGACTCCCTCCCCTTCCAGCCAAGACTCCCTCCCCTTCCAGCCAAGACCCCCTCCCCTTCCAGCAAAGGCCCCCTCCCCTTCCAGCAAAGGCCCCCCTTCCCCTTCCAGCCAAGACTCCCTCCCCTTCCAGCCAAGACCCCCTCCCCTTCCAGCCAAAACCCCTCCCCTTCCAGCCAAGACTCCCTCCCCTTCCAGCCAAGACCCTTCCCCTTCCAGCCAAGGCCCCTCCCCTTCCAGCCAAGACTCCCTCCCCTTCCAGCCAAGATTCCCTCCCCTTCCAGCCAAGACCCCTCCCCTTCCAGCCAAGGCCCCTCCCCTTCCAGCCAAGACTCCCTCCCCTTCCAGCCAAGATTCCCTCCCCTTCCAGCCACGACCCCTCCCCTTCCTCCCCAACCCTCCGACCCCAGACCACGCCCTTGCCTCTAACCTCCCACACCCTCCATCTCAACACACCCATCTCTCCCGCCTCGTAAGTCTGTGATCTGCCGCTCCACCACATCTCACTACTTCAAGGTAAACCTCTTATATACCTCGGCTTCCCTCCTCCTCCTTATGTCATATTTTGAGCCACGTCTCACACGAAGGAGGAGGAGCAGCCCTTTCCCTGGTGGCACGAAACCAACGTCTTTATTGACGTGTCAAAATCCCTTTTGTTTTCTTAAAACATTTTTATGCCAGAGTCTTTCGCTATCACTGGCTTGTCCCGAAGGCAACACCCACCCACCCACCCACTCACCCACCCCGCCCACGCCGCCCCGTTTGGGTGCTGTAGGGAAAGGATCATCCAAGACGGAAATTTCCACCAGGTCTCCTGCCAGACCCATTTCCACCAGGTCTCCGCCAGACCCATTTCCACCAGGTCTCCGCCAGACCCATTTCCACAGGTGCTCCGCCAGACCCATTTCCACCAGGTCTCCGCCAGACCCATTTCCACCAGGTCTCCGCCAGACCCATTTCCACCAGGTCTCCGCCAGACCCATCTCCACCAGGTCTCCGCCAGACCCATTTCCACCAGGTCTCCGCCAGACCCATTCTCCACCAGGTCTCCGCCAGACCCATCTCCACCAGGTCTCCGCCAGACCCATTTCCACCAGGTCTCCGCCAGACCCATTTCCACAAGGTCTCCGCCAGACCCATTTCCACCAGGTCTCCGTCAGACCCATTTCCACCAGGTCTCCGCCAGACCCATTTCCAACAGGTCTCCGCCAGACCCATCTCCACCAGGTCTCCGCCAGACCCATTTCCACCAGGTCTCCTCCAGACCCATTTCCACCAGGTCTCCGCCAGACCCATCTCCACCAGGTCTCCGCCAGACCCATTTCCACCAGGTCTCCGCCAGACCCATTTCCATCAGGTCTCCGCCAGACCCATTTCCACAAGGTCTCCGCCAGACCCATTTCCATCAGGTCTCCGCCAGACCCATTTCCAACAGGTCTCCGCCAGACCATTTCCACCAGGTCTCCGCCAGACCCATTTCCACCAGTCTCCGCCAGACCCATTTCCACAAGGTCTCCGCCAGACCATTTCCACCAGGTCTCCGCCAGACCCATTTCCACCAGGTCTCCGCCAGACCCATTTCCAACAGGTCTCCGCCAGACCCATTTCCACAAGGTCTCCGCCAGACCCATTTCC
>NC_092238.1:32999402-33014402 GCF_036320965.1 Panulirus ornatus | reverse complement strand
TATATTTATATATTTATATATTTGAAAGGATCACAATTTAGCGCGTAATCAAGATATTCCTATGAGTCCGCGGGGAAAATGAAACACGATGAGTTCCCAAGTGCACTTTCGTGAAATAATCACATCATCAGGAGAGACACAAGAGAGAAATATAAGTCAGTTGATATACATTGAAGAGACGAAGCTAGGACGCCATTTGGACAATCGCATGTTTACCAAATGGCATCCTAGATTCGTCTCTTCGATGTATATCAAATGACTGTTATATTTCTCTCTTGTGTCTCCCCTGATGATGTGATTATTACACGAAAGTGCACTTGGGAACTCATCGTGTTTCATGTTCCCCGCGGACTCATAGGAATATATATATATATATATATATATATATATATATATATATATATATATATATATATATATACGAACGAAGTGCATGTGAACGCGCACCTTCATAGAACATACAAACCTCCAACAGCCAGGATCGAGCCCGGGACCCTTGTGCAGCAGGCATATATATATATATCTATATATATATATATATATATATATATATATATATATATATATATATATATATATATATATATATATATATATATATATATGCCGTAGCCTGATACAGGAGCCCATTTTTATCGACCAAACCCTAGAAGTGGATGAACAGCTGGGTCGACTGTGCACCGACTGACACAACCGGGATTCGAACCCGTGCCTTCTACTATCAAGGATTTATTGTTGATTTAAGAATTTTTAAAATAAGTTAGATTTAAGAATAATATATTATTAATTACCTGCGACCAACTATCACCTGCACCAATCATAACCCCTCACAATCCCTAGGATGAGCCAATCATAACCCTTAACAACCTCTGGGATGAGCCAATCATGAAGCTTAACAACCTCTGGGATGAGCCAATCATAACCCTTAACAACCTCTGGGATGAGCCAATCATAACCCTTAACAACCTCTGGGATGAACCAATCATAACCCTTAACAACCTCTGGGATCATCCAATCATAAACCTTAACAACCTCTGGGATGAACCAATCATAACCCCTCACAACCTCTAGGATGAACCAATCACAAACCTTAACAACCTCTGGGATGAACCAATCATAACCCCTAACAACCTCTGGGATGAGCCAATCACAAACCTTAACAACCTCTGGGATGAGCCAATCATAACCCTTAACAACCTCTGGGATGAGCCAATCATAACCCTTAACAACCTCTGGGATGAGCCAATCATAACCCTTAACAACCTCTGGGATGAGCCAATCATAACCCTTAACAACCTCTGGGATGAGCCAATCATAACCCTTAACAACCTCTGGGATGAGCCAATCATAACCCTTAACAACCTCTGGGATGAGCCAATCATAACCCCTTCACAAAGTGTAAAAGGAAGATCCATTTTGTCATCACAATCACGTTCCTCTCTCTCTCTCTCTCTCTCTCTCTCTCTCTCTCTCTCTATCTATCTATCTATCTATCTTTAAGAACATAACCTGCTTCTCATGAGGTCTTCACCTGACCCCCCCCCCCTTTCACCTCTGCCCCACCCACCCACAACCTCCCCCCTCCAAAATACATTCCCCCCCCACCCCCCCGGCTTATCAGTCAGGGAAGACCCGGATGTTATACAACGCGTACACAGGAAGAAAACGGAAGGGTCTGGCGTTAGTTTACATTCGCTCAGGTAAAGGCATGGCAGGGGAAGTTTGGCCGAGCGTCGGGACCAGCGCAGCTTGGGGGATAAATTCTCTACGAAAAAATGGTTGTTGTTGTGTATATATATATACTGCATGTGGCCTGAGATCTGTTGAATGTTATTGCCTTGGCGAGAGACAGAAATGGAGAGAGTTTCTGTCCCACGGCTTTACAAGACGAGTTTGTACTGGAACGAGATTTTTGCCTGGGGGAGAGAGAGAGAGAGAGAGAGAGAGAGAGAGAGAGAGAGAGAGAGAGGGGGGTGGTGTGGAGCACGTAGCGCTCACCGCATGTCTTGTTTGGTTCTGCAAAAGCCTTCTACTGTTCTTCCATGATTATCAATTCTCTGTTGATGATATATATATATATATATATATATATATATATATATATATATATATATATATATATATATATATATATATTCATCATCTTATTACCCATCTAAGTGATAGTTATCCTTATCATCTCACTCCTCAGTTGGCTCAACAAGATTATCTTATTAACCTGATCCTTAAATTGGAGTTTCTCGTGTATAATTACTCCCTGATCTTTTAACATTTGTTTCTTAATCTCTCTACGCTTGCTACAGACCTTTATTGCTCTTGTTGCCTTTATATCATTTATCGTTCCGTCGTTCAGTTATATCATTTATCGTTCCGTCGTTCAGTTATATCATTTATCGTTCCGTCGTTCAGTTATATCATTTATCGTTCCGTCGTTCAGTTATATCATTTATCGTTCCATCGTTCAGTTATATCATTTATCGTTCCGTCGTTCAGTTATATCATTTATCGTTCCATCATTCAGTTATATCATTTATCGTTCCGTAAGTCATTTATTCAAACCCATCTTCATTTCAATTCCATTACGTTCTCCTCCGGCCAATCATATACATTCAACTCGTCCTTGAGTGTGTGTATATATATAAATTCTCTCTGATGTCTTCTGATCTTATTGTGACTCTGGGTGGCGTCTTCTATAGAGGATCACATCCCACTTATTCCCCAATATCGCTTCTATGTCTTCTATAGAGGATCACATCCCACTTACTCCCCAATATCGCTTCTATGTCTTCTATAGAGGATCACATCCCACTTACTCCTCAATATCGCTTCTATGTCTTCTATAGAGGATCACATCCCACTTATTCCTCAATATGGCTTCTATGTCTTCTATATCACCGTATAGACGGTAGACTGAAGCTCAGGAGGGAGGTCTGTGGCTATGACCCGAGAACCACACCTTCAACCCAAGTGGGTGGTGTTCCTCCCTCCCTGCACTATGATGTGGATCAGCCACTTCTTAGGGACTCACTCACCCCGACCACCCTCCCCTGTCTGACGTGTCAGGTCTCGTCTGTGTGTGTGTGTGTGTGTGTGTGTGAGAGAGAGAGAGAGAGAGAGAGAGAGAGAGAGAGAGAGAGAGAGAGAGAGAGAGAGAGAGAGAGAGAGAGGATTAGGAGAGCGGTGGAGGCTTCTCCTGTAATCAGATTGAGGGAGGGTAAAATTTCCCTCCCTCCTTCTCCTCTCCTCTCCCGGAATCTCGGTGGTGGTGTCTAAATAAGGGAAAGAAGAAGAAGAAGAAGATTAGCTCCTTTGTTGTTGTTGTTTTTGTTTTTTGGTGTTGGTGAGCGGGAGGAAAAGCGGCGCCCGGTGAGGGGGGAGGTGGAGGGGAGGGAGGGAAGGGAGGGAAGGGGAGGGAGGGAAGGAGGGGGTGTTAGGGATGCTGTGGGGGAAATCAAACTTCATCCCGTGCCAACCAGTCAGCCATAGGTCAGTCGTTTGGTGGTGGAGGCGGTGATACAAAAAAAAAATATGGGTCAAATCGCCATTCTCCACCAGCGTCTCGATAGATAGATAGATAGACAGACCGCTCCCTCCTCCCCGCTAACCCATTCGTATGAGCCCCATTTCCACCTCGCATGGGACACACGATGGCTGCACAATGACTTCAGCATGTAACGCTGAAAGAGAAAGAAATTCCCTTTTTTTTCATAGACATCTATACACCAGAAGTGGACTTGAGAAGACTCAAGGAGGAGACATCGAGTCGGGAAGTGTGTGTTATAATGGTCTTCAAAGAAGATGGGAGTTGGAGTAATGTGGTCATGGGTGAACGGGGGAAAAACTCAATCCGAGTCTGGGAGTTAGGGAGCGGCTCTAGAGCGCTGGTTAATGGCGAGCTTAAGGTAAGGGCCTTACATGTCTAGCCTGTGGGGCGCATCCCAGGGATTGGGGATGCATATGATGCCATGGGTCTGATGGTGGGTGAAGGGAAGGGGATTGGGGTATGATGCCTGGGGTCTGATGGTGGGAGAAGGGATTGGGGATGCATATGATGCCTTGGGTCTGATGGTGGGAGAAGGGAAGGGAGGGATTGGGGTATGATGCGTGGGGTCTGATGGTGGGTGAAGGGAAGGGATTGGGGTATGATGCCTGGGGTGTCTGATGGTGAGGAGGGAAGGGGAGGGATTGGGGTATGATGCCTGGGGTCTGATGGTGGGGAGGGCAGGGATTTATATTCTGCCTGGGGTCTGATGATGGGGAGGGAAGGTGACAGTAAAATGTATCCACTATGCAGTGTGGGTACATTGTATAACGATCAGGTAAATATGTAAGACAGATATGTAAAGGTACACACACACACACACACACACACACACACACACACACACACACACACACACACACACCAACGTCTTCGATTGCCAGGACAGGGAACGCTGTCTTAGACATTAGGTTGGGTGGAATGTTTGTGTTTGGACAATCAGAAAGCGTTTGACACTGTGCCTCGTGGAAGACTGATTAGGACGCTCGACCACCAGGCAGGAGTATGAGGAAACGCCCTTCGATAGATGTGATACCTCGATGGGAAGGAACAAAGGAACACCTGAATATGTGTGTATATATATGCAGACGATCCAAAGGTCACGAGGGAAACGCAAAGTGATGGTCATCGCGTCAACTTACAAAGGGGGGACCTAGACAGCCTCCGAAGTTGTTCTGATGAATACTGAGGGACCTTCAACCCAAACAAATGTAATGAGTATGGGACCAAGTGAGAGAAGGTCCCAATATGGTCATTATCTAGCAAGAGAGATGACTCAAGATTGTGTGAGTACGTGAATTGGATTTGGGACGACTTTGTCCCTAACCTGTAACATCATTCGTCCCCTAACCTGTAACATCATTCGTCCCTAACCTGTAGCATCATTCGTCCCTAACCTGCCATCATTCGTCCCTAACTTGCCATCATTCGTCCCCTAACCTGTAACATCATTCGTCCCCTAACCTGTAACATCATTCGTCCCCTAACCTGTAGCATCATTCGTCCCCTAACCTGTAACATCATTCGTCCCTAACCTGTAACATCATTCGTCCCCTAACCTGTAGCATCATTGTGCCACATTAGGGGAACAGCTCTGGTGAGCAATAGTTCCTCTGTGGGCAAGTGATTGGACAGCATTCACGTACATGGGTACACGCCAACTGCTCTCGTGGTACATGAGGCCAAAACGAAAAAAGAAAAATGCTTCTCATTGTTGTTTGAAAGAAGGAACAGACCAAATAAGTGAGAAGGTTCAGAGGAAGGCAACATAGATGGTACGCTATCTATCCATCCCTCTATCTATCTATTTATCTATCTAACCCGTATATAACCAAGAGATGATCACACATTTGCATATGAAGCATTATAGATCTATCTATCCATCCCTCTATCTATCTACCCCGTATGTAACAAAGAGATAATCACACATTTAAATATGAAGCATTATAGATCTATCTATCCATTCCTCTCTCTATCTATCTACCTACAGAAGGCAGGACATGAGGCATTATAGATCTATCTATCCACCCCTCTATCTATCTATCTATCTACCTACAGAAGGCAGAACATGAAGCATTATAAATATATCTATCCATCCCTCTACCAATCTATTTATCTATCTATCCCGTATATAACCAAGAGATAATCACACATTTGCATATGAAGTATTATATATCTATCTATCCACCCCTCTATCTATCTATCTATCTATCTACCTACAGAAGGCAGAACATGAACCATTACAGACCTATCTATCCACCCCTCTATCTATCTATCTATCTACCTACAGAAGGGAGAACCTGATTATAAATGTGTGTGTATGTCTCGTCTTACAGACTGGATGGCGACCCAACCCTGTGTTGAAGATCTGGATGGACCACATCCACATGGTGCCACACAGAGGTGAGGACCACGCCCTCAGACTGGGCTCACCTCCTGCAGGAGGCGCCTCTGTCTGTCTCTCTGTCTCTCTGTCACCCTTCCTTTATCATACCTCTGACCTGTTTTCATGAAGAATTTAGTAGCTTCCACTTTTCACTTCTTGGTTCAGTGTCCATTGAACAATAAAGAAAAATATGGAATATATATCTATATATATCTATGTATATATATATATATATATATATATATATATATATATATATATATATATATATATATATATATATATTTTCTCCTATTCACCACGAAACAGAACTACAAATCTATCCAGCAAAATATCTGTCTATTTTTTCCCCCACACAGGAAAGTCGACTGTGATCCCTTTCGTCCCGGTTCGAGAACTGTTCACGTCGCACCTCTACCTGACGTACGAGGGTTCTCTGACGGAGCCGCCCTGCGAAGAGACGGTGACCTGGGTCATACTGAACAAACCCGGCTACATCACCGCTGACCAGGTGAGCTGCTTGAAGGGCCTCCTACCCTCACTACGGCCACACCAAAACCCGGTGGCAATCTTATCAGCTCTTATCAGTTAACACGAGATGGGAGGGAAGGGGAAGGAGGGAGGGGTAGGGAGGGAAGAGGGAGGGAGGGGTAGGGAGGGAAGAGGGAGGTGGGAGGGAGGGAGGGGTAGGGAGGGAAGAGGGAGGGAGGGAAGGAGGGGAGGATTAAAATAGCAATCTTATCAGCTCTCTTATCAGTTCACACGAGACGCGTCGTCTCCTCTCTCTCCCTCGCAGTTGTGGCAGCTTCAGTCGCTACGGCGCGGCGCCCATGGTCAAACCTTGCCAATCACTGGGAACTTCAGGCCACTCCAGCCCTTACATAGCCGAGCGATAAGGACCAACATCCAGCCTTACACCATGGTGAGTACCAGCCCACCTACCTACCTACGTCTGTCTCTGTCTGTCTGTCTCGTGGTCACGTACGTCTCTCTGTCTATCTACGTACGTCTGTCTGTCTGTCTCTGTCTGTCTCGTGGTCACGTACGTCTCTCTGTCTATCTACGTACGTCTGTCTGTCCGTCTGTCTACGTACGTACGTCTGTCTGTCTCTGTCTGTCTCGTGGTCAGGTACGTCTGTCTGTCTGTCTGTGTCTGTCTCGTCGTCAGGTACGTCTGTCTGTCTGTCTGTCTACGTACGTACGTCTGTCTGTCTCTGTGTGTCTCGTGGTCACGGTCTGTCTACGTCTGTCTGTCTGTCTGTCTCTGTCATCTCCCGTCTGGACTGTATATGCGAGGGAGTTTTACACCCATGAGACCACACCCTCATCTCTTTGAACGTTCTCTTCTTTTTCGTTATGTTAGCTGAGACGCCTTGGCCAGCTGAGGCCGGATATATATATATATATATATATATATATATATATATATATATATATATATATATATATATATATATATATATAAAGGTCTTTCTGCCCCACACATTTATCAGGACCTCTTCATCCAGCTTACAGCAGAACACAGCGAAATCGTCAGAATATCTTCATAAAAACCAACTCACTGTAGGGCCAGGAGGAGGTGTGTGTGTGTGTGTGTGTGTGTGTGTGTGTGTGTGTGTGTGTGTGTGTGTGTGTGTGGGGTTTGGTCCAGCTTCACAATGGCCGCCCACTCTCCCAGCTGTTGCTCGCACAAGGAGAGGAGAGCAAGAAAAAAAACTGTAATAGATAGAATTGATACTGCAATATACATAACTCTCTTTGTTCCAGTTGTGGAGGGAAGGTAGTCAGGGGAGAACATACCACCACCCTCCTCCACTTCCCTCCACACCCTGGAGACTGGGAGGAAGGAACCTCTGGTTCGTGTGTGTGTGTGGAGCCGAGGTGGGTGATTGGTTTAGCTCAGGAGTGAAGGTGGAACATGGGAGACGCTGGTCCGTTCGGGTTGTGTCAGAAGGGAGGGGCGACAACGACTTGGCCACCGTCTAGCCAAGGGCTGTGGCCAAGGCCCTACGCTGTTCTTCTCGCCCCTCCCATCCTCAGAGGGGGCCGACTTGGCCACCGCCTGGCCAAGGGCTATGGCCAAGGCCCTACGACGTTCTCCTCGCCCCTCCCATCCCATCCACAGAGGGGGACGACTTGGCCACCGCCTGGCCAAGGGATATGGCCAAGCCCTACGTTCTTCTCGTCCCTCCCATCCTCAGAGGGGCACGACTTGGCCACCGCCTGGCCAAGCATCACGGGCCAGCATCATCCCCACACCCACACCCTCGACCCAGCTATTCAAAGGGACAACTTGGTCGACAGCGCCTGGCCCGACCTCGCGCCCCAACAACTTGCCATCAAGTCCTGCACCTGGACCTGGAGGAGGAGGAACTCCCTCGTCAGAGATCCTTCGGCAGGTGTCCACACAGGATGAACCACAAAGTGGAGGGAAGGAAGGAGGAGGGAGGGAGAGAGGAAGGAGGGATGAGGGAGGAAGGAGGGAGGGACTGGCTGCTCCACCTGGGCGACGCGATCCTAGAAGTCATGAACAAAGGTCTAGTATTTTTACCTTTGGAAAAGAAAAAAAATAACGATTTCTTTGAAATTATTTCTAGGAATAGGTCTTTGCTCACACACACACACACACACACACACACACACATATATATATATATTTTTTTTTTTTTTTTTTTTTTTTTTTTTTTTTTTATACCTCGTCGCTGTCTCCCGCGTTTGCGAGGTAGCGCAAGGAAACAGACGAAAGAAATGGCCCAACCCCCTCCATACACATGTACATACATACGTCCACACACGCAAATATACATACCTACACAGCTTTCCATGGTTTACCCCGGACGCTTCACATGCCTTGATTCAATCCACTGACAGCACGTCAACCCCTGTATACCACATCGCTCCAATTCACTCTATTCCTTGCCCTCCTTTCACCCTCCTGCATGTTCAGGCCCCGATCACACAAAATCCTTTTCACTCCATCTTTCCACCTCCAATTTGGTCTCCCTCTTCTCCTTGTTCCCTCCACCTCCGACACATATATCCTCTTGGTCAATCTTTCCTCACTCATTCTCTCCATGTGCCCAAACCACTTCAAAACACCCTCTTCTGCTCTCTCAACCACGCTCTTTTTATTTCCACACATCTCTCTTACCCTTACGTTACTTACTCGATCAAACCACCTCACACCACACATTGTCCTCAAACATCTCATTTCCAGCACATCCATCCTCCTGCGCACAACTCTATCCATAGCCCACGCCTCGCAACCATACAACATTGTTGGAACCACTATTCCTTCAAACATACCCATTTTTGCTTTCCGGGATAATGTTCTCGACTTCCACACATTTTTCAAGGCTCCCAAAATTTTTGCCCCCTCCCCCACCCTATGATCCACTTCCGCTTCCATGGTTCCATCCGCTGACAGATCCACTCCCAGATATCTAAAACACTTCACTTCCTCCAGTTTTTCTCCATTCAAACTCACCTCCCAATTGACTTGACCCTCAACCCTACTGTACCTAATAACCTTGCTCTTATTCACATTTACTCTTAACTTTCTTCTTCCACACACTTTACCAAACTCCGTCACCAGCTTCTGCAGTTTCTCACATGAATCCGCCACCAGCGCTGTATCATCAGCGAACAACAACTGACTCACTTCCCAAGCTCTCTCATCCCCAACAGACTTCATACTTGCCCCTCTTTCCAAGACTCTTGCATTTACCTCCCTAACAACCCCATCCATAAACAAATTAAACAACCATGGAGACATCACACACCCCTGCCGCAAACCTACATTCACTGAGAACCAATCACTTTCCTCTCTTCCTACACGTACACATGCCTTACATCCTCGATAAAAACTTTTCACTGCTTCTAACAACTTGCCTCCCACACCATATATTCTTAATACCTTCCACAGAGCATCTCTATCAACTCTATCATATGCCTTCTCCAGATCCATAAATGCTACATACAAATCCATTTGCTTTTCTAAGTATTTCTCACATACATTCTTCAAAGCAAACACCTGATCCACACATCCTCTACCACTTCTGAAACCACACTGCTCTTCCCCAATCTGATGCTCTGTACATGCCTTCACCCTCTCAATCAATACCCTCCCATATAATTTACCAGGAATACTCAACAAACTTATACCTCTGTAATTTGAGCACTCACTCTTATCCCCTTTGCCTTTGTACAATGGCACTATGCACGCATTCCGCCAATCCTCAGGCACCTCACCATGAGTCATACATACATTAAATAACCTTACCAACCAGTCAACAATACAGTCACCCCCTTTTTTTATAAATTCCACTGCAGTACCATCCAAACCTGCTGCCTTGCCGGCTTTCATCTTCCGCAAAGCTTTTACTACCTCTTCTCTGTTTACCAAATCATTTTCCCTAACCCTCGCACTTTGCACACCACCTCGACCAAAACACCCTATATCTGCCACTCTGTCATCAGACACATTCAACAAACCTTCAAAATACTCATTCCATCTCCTTCTCACATCACCACTACTTGTTATCACCTCCCCATTTACGCCCTTCACTGAAGTTCCCATTTGCTCCCTTGTCTTACGCACCCTATTTACCTCCTTCCAGAACATCTTTTTATTCTCCCTAAAATTTACTGATAGTCTCTCACCCCAACTCTCATTTGCCCTTTTTTTCACCTCTTGCACCTTTCTCTTGACCTCTTGTCATATATATATATATATATATATATATATATATATATATACACACACAGATAAATAGGTGAATGAATATGTAGCTGCACATTTCTCGACCTTTCGTTACCGCCTACATTTCCAACCCCAAAAATAAAATGCAAAATTTCTCTATTTTTGTCCGGATGTGAAGAATGTCGTCTGGTGATCTATTTCTAAAATCCATCTACATTTCCTGCCCACTTTCCTACCTCACTTACATACAACTTGATCCCAATTATGGTAAAAAAAGAAAAAAATAACTGATAAATGAGTGAATATATCTGATAAAAATACGTATAGGTAAAAACCTTAGATTATTAGAGAAAATCCGAATTAATAATTAATCAATGGATGAATAAACAGTAAATGTAATTCATGAATTATATCCTTTACCTCAAACAATATATTTGATAATTCTTTTTTTTAAATGGAACTTTTGAATAATTTTTCTTTCCTTGTTTTGGCCGGTAAAACTGAAGGGTACGTTATGTCTCTTTCTCTTATTCTCATGTATAATCTAGCGTTGATCTCCATGCGTTATATCGTTGATCTCCATGCGTTATATCGTTGATCTCCGCGCGTCATATCGTTGATCTCCGCACGTCATATCGTTGATCTCCGCGCGTTATATCGTTGATCTCCATGCGTTATATCGTTGATCTCCGCGCGTCATATCGTTGATCTCCGCACGTCATATCGTTGATCTCCGCGCGTCATATCGTTGATCTCCGCACGTCATATCGTTGATCTCCGTGCGTCATATCGTTGATCTCCGCGCGTTATATCGTTGATCTCCATGCGTTATATCGTTGATCTCCGTGCGTCATATCGTTGATCTCCGCACGTCATATCGTTGATCTCCGCACGTCATATCGTTGATCTCCGTGCGTTATATCGTTGATCTCCGTGCGTTATATCGTTGATCTCCATGCGTTATATCGTTGATCTCCGTGCGTCATATCGTTGATCTCCGCGCGTCATATCGTTGATCTCCGCACGTCATATCGTTGATCTCCGCGCGTTATATCGTTGATCTCCGCGCGTTATATCGTTGATCTCCATGCGTTATATCGTTGATCTCCGCGCGTTATATCGTTAAATCTCCGCACGTCATATCGTTGATCTCCGCACGTTATATCGTTAAATCTCCGCGCGTCGTATCGTTGATCTCCGCGCGTCGTATCGTTGATCTCCGCGCGTCATACGGTGCAGTGAGCAGGTATCAAAATACCCGTGGAAGGCAGGAGGGTAAATATGTGGTGAAGTGGTGAGCTCTTTTGCATAATACCTTAACCCACCAACCCAACCCAACCCCCCCTTAGACGTCATAGACACCTGCCTTAGTTAATTACTCTAGTCTAGTCTCTCTCTCTCTCTCTCTCTCTCTCTCTCTCTCTCTCTCTCTCTCTCTCTCTCTCTCTCTCTCTCGTGTGTGTGTGTGTGTGTTCATATGTTGGTATGCGTCAAGGTGAGTCTGTGTTTACATCATGTATACACACTGTATGTACGTCTATGGATGTGCGTATGTATACATATGTTTGTACACGTTGGAGGAGTCATGTAAGGTGTTCAGGTGTGTGTGTGTGTGTGTGTGTGTGTGTGTGTGTGTGTGTGTGTGTGTGTGTGTGTGGAGGGGTGTGGAGGGAAACAGCCCAGATGACGACTGCTCCACCTTGCCATCTTATGCAAATGAGTTGGTATGAAGGTGAGGGAAGTACCAGTGAAGCGAGTGTGTGTGTGTGTGTGAAATTACTTACCTTCCTGTGTGAGGATGATAAGGCGCGGTAGGTGGAGGGAAGTACCAGTGAAGCGAGTGTGTGTGTGTGTGTGTGTGAAAGGTCAGGTAGGTGGAGGGTCAGGTGATAAGGCCAGGTAGGTGGAGGGTTAGGTGATAAGGCGCGGTAGGTGGAGGGTCAGGTGATAAGGCCAGGTAGGTGGAGGGTTAGGTGATAAGACCAGGTAGGTGGAGGGTTAGGTGATAAGACCAGGTAGGTGGAGGGTTAGGTGATAAGGCCAGGTAGGTGGAGGGTCAGGTGATAAGGCCAGGTAGGTGGAGGGTTAGGTGATAAGGCGCGGTAGGTGGAGGGTTAGGTGATAAGACCAGGTAGGTGGAGGGTTAGGTGATAAGGCCAGGTAGGTGGAGGGTTAGGTGATAAGGCGCGGTAGGTGGAGGGTTAGGTGATAAGACCAGGTAGGTGGAGGGTTAGGTGATAAGACCAGGTAGGTGGAGGGTTAGGTGATAAGGCGCGGTAGGTGGAGGGTTAGGTGATAAGGCGCGGTAGGTGGAGGGTTAGGTGATAAGGCGCGGTAGGTGGAGGGTTAGGTGATAAGACCAGGTAGGTGGAGGGTTAGGTGATAAGGCGCGGTAGGTGGAGGGTTAGGTGATAAGACCAGGTAGGTGGAGGGTTAGGTGATAAGGCCAGGTAGGTGGAGGGTTAGGTGATAAGGCGCGGTAGGTGGAGGGTTAGGTGATAAGACCAGGTAGGTGGAGGGTTAGGTGATAAGACCAGGTAGGTGGAGGGTTAGGTGATAAGGCCAGGTAGGTGGAGGGTCAGGTGATAAGGCCAGGTAGGTGGAGGGTTAGGTGATAAGGCGCGGTAGGTGGAGGGTTAGGTGATAAGACCAGGTAGGTGGAGGGTTAGGTGATAAGACCAGGTAGGTGGAGGGTTAGGTGATAAGGCCAGGTAGGTGGAGGGTTAGGTGATAAGGCCAGGTAGGTGGAGGGTCAGGTGATAAGGCGCGGTAGGTGGAGGGTCAGGTGATAAGGCCAGGTAGGTGGAGGGTTAGGTGATAAGGCGCGGTAGGTGGAGGGTTAGGTGATAAGGCCAGGTAGGTGGAGGGTTAGGTGATAAGGCCAGGTAGGTGGAGGGTCAGGTGATAAGGCCAGGTAGGTGGAGGGTTAGGTGATAAGGCGCGGTAGGTGGAGGGTCAGGTGATAAGGCGCGGTAGGTGGAGGGTCAGGTGATAAGGCGCGGTAGGTGGAGGGTCAGGTGATAAGGCCAGGTAGGTGGAGGGTTAGGTGATAAGGCGCGGTAGGTGGAGGGTCAGGTGATAAGGCCAGAGAGAGAGAGAGAGAGAGAGAGAGAGAGAGAGAGAGAGAGAGAGAGAGAGAGAGAGAGAGAATCATTCATAACGGTCCATCCACTCCCCCCGGGTCTGGCTGGCCTCCCAGACAGCAACTATGGGAAGCAGCGTCGGGTGAAGCAAGCCTTGGTGGCCCGGGACACACAAGCAAGCTCCTTCCTCCCTCCCTCCTCCACCTCCCTCACGCGAGAACTGGGGAGGGAGGATGGCAGGAGGAGGAGGAGGAGGAGGAAGAGGACGAGGAGGAGGAAGAGGAGTGACGAGAGGTGATGGTTTAGGGGACTGACAGAATGGAAAAAAAGAAATAAGGGTGGGAAGGGGGCTTGGCTTTCGATTCCATTTTCATTATCACCGTGAGGGAAAAGTCACCTTCGGCTGGGCTGGGGGGGGGGGGGGGGGGGGGGGAACGTCGCTGGACGGGAAATGGACTCGTCGAGTCTTGTCCAGGGACGGAAGGAGGCCATTCACTTACCCTGCTCCTGAGTGGGGGGGGGGCGCGGGGCGCACACAGCCTCCAGGCTGAAGGAGCGAAAGGAATAGATAGAGGATCGACTCTTACACACACCAGATCAACCCACACCCATCTATCATCTATCCCCTCCCTCCTTCCCCTCCTCCTCCTCTCCCCTTCCCCCTCTCCGTCACACGTCCCGTCACCCACAAGGGGCGTCACACAAAACAATACACAATACTGGATAAACGGAAACTCGAAAATATTTTCTCCTCGTATATTTTTTTTGTTCTTTTTCTCGTACTGAACCGTTGGGCTTCACCATGGTAATAATTATTCCTCCTCCCCCTCCACTCCCCTCCCACTTCCACCTCCACCCCCCACACTTCCACCCCTCCACCCTCACAAAATGCTCCTTAATTTGACGGGGAACAGACGTTAAATATGCGCGGCAAATATATATATATATATACATATATACACAGGCTGTGTGTGAGGTGTGTGTGTGTGTGTGTGTGTGTGGGGGGGGTGTGTAGGGGGAGGAGGGATACACACACACACACACACACACACACACGAAATGCGAGTGGCTTTATCTCCGCGGAGGGAGGCCATCTTGAAGACAGAGAGAGAAGAGAGAGAGAGAGAGAGAGAGAGAGAGAGAGAGAGAGAGAGAGAGAGAGAGAGAGAGAGAGAGAGAGAGGCATCGTCACTCCTCACATTGTCGGTGAGGGGCGGGGTGGAGGGGCGCGCGCGCGCGCCCCCCCACCCCGCGCCCTCCACCACAGCCGCTGGTGAGGGAGGGTGTG
>NC_092238.1:32971902-32994402 GCF_036320965.1 Panulirus ornatus | reverse complement strand
GTAGAACGAGACACATCAGGGTGTAGAACAAGACACATCAGGGTGTAGAACAAGACACATCAGCGTACAGAACGAGACACATCAGGGTGTAGGACGAGACACATCAGGGTGTAGAACCAGACACATCAGGGTGTAGAACGAGACACATCAGGGTGTAGAACGAGACACATCAGGGTATACACGAGACATCTTGTAGAACGAGACACATCAGGGTATACACGAGACACATCAGGATATAGAACAAGACACAGGGTGTTGAACGAGACACATCAGGGTGTAGGACGAGACACATCAGGGTGTAGAACGAGACACATCAGGGTGTAGAATGACCAAGCGTGGGTTACTCTATATGGACCATTCGTATGATCGCTGGTACAGGAAGTTGGAAGATACAGTGGGTCAGTGTCGGAGATGAACAGCACTAACCACTGTGTTTATACCAGTGGGGTCGCCAGTTACACCCCCCCCCCCTCACCCCCTCCCCCCGACGTCAGGGGGGGGAATAAGGAGAGAGAGAGAGAGAGAGAGAGAGAGAGAGAGAGAGAGAGAGAGAGAGAGAGAGATGACACACACACACACGTATCTGCAGTGCAATTATCACTGCACATACCAGTGCCTCGTGGTCAGGTCTGTGAGAGAGAGAGAGAGAGAGAGAGAGAGAGAGAGAGAGAGAATGACGCACACACACACACACACACACGTATCTGCAGTGCAATTATCACTGCACATACCAGTGCCTCGTGGTCAGGTCTGTGAGAGAGAAAGAGAGAGAGAGAGAGAGAGAGAGAGAGAGAGAGAGAGATGACACACACACACACACACACGTATCTACAGTGCAATTATCACTGCACATACCAGTGCCTCGTGGTCAGGTCTGTAAACACCCATCTGCAGTGAGATAGGGTAACAGTACCCACCCACCCACCCATTAGCCCGCCCATTAGCCCGCCCACGTATCCACCCGCCCATTAGCCCACCCGCCCACCTCCCGCCCGTAGCCAGCATATATTATCATAATTTTCCTTTTTCTATATATATAAAAAAACGAATTTTATTCTTACGTGTAACGTAATGAAACACCAGTCATAATATGATCTACGTTTGACACATATATCTATATCTATTAGCTAATATGACGTAAAAAAAAAAAAGGAAAAAGGCACATTTAAATGGCTTTTGTGTCGTTCATTTTGTTGTTGACAAATCATGTTTTGTTTACGGATCAGAAGTTTGCCTGCCTGGTGTTATTTTTTCCCCCACGGTTGAAACTCCGGTATTGATGATATAATTTACAGCTTCACCTGGAAATGATATATTGCATTGTTGTTACGTTTCCCCGGCTGAACTGGGAATAAAATGCGCCAATGTTGCCACGTTATGCACATTAACTGGGAATAAAATGTTCCATTGTTGCCACGTTTTGTAGGTTAACTGGGAATAAAATGTTCCATTGTTGCCACGTCTTGTAGGTTAACTGGGAATAAAATGTTCCATTGTTGCCACGTCTTGTAGGTTAACTGGGAATTAAAGGCTCCAATGTTGCCATGTTTTGTAGGTTAACTGGGAATAAAATGTTCCATTGTTGCCACGTTTTGTAGGTTAACTGGGAATTAAAGGCTCCAATGTTGCCATGTTTTGTAGGTTAACTGGGAATAAAATGTTCCATTGTTGCCACGTCTTGTAGGTTAACTGGGAATTAAAGGCTCCAATGTTGCCATGTTTTGTAGGTTAACTGGGAATAAAATGTTCCATTGTTGCCACGTTTTGTAGGTTAACTGGGAATAAAATACTCCACTGTTGCCACGTTTTGCAGCTTGACTGGGAATGAAATGCTCCACTGTGCCACGTTTTGCAGGTTAGCTGGGAATAAAATGCTCCTCTGTTGCCACGTTTTGCAGGTTAACTGGGAATGAAATTATACAGTGTTGCCACGTTTCTCAAAGCAGGAAAAATACTGATTCATTGCCACGTTTCTTGAATTAAATGCTGCATTTTCCCCACGTTTCTCAATTTAAATACAATGCTGCATTGTTGCCACGCTTCTCAACTTTAATATAGTGGTGCAGTGTTGCCACGTTTCTCAGCTTTGATAAAATGCTGCACTGTTGCCACGTTTCTAATATAGTGGTGCAGTGTTGCCACGTTTCTCAGCTTTAATAAAAATGCTGCACTGTTGCCACGTTTCTCAAGTTAACTGGAAACATATTGTTTAATCAAAGACGTTTTCCTGAAAACACACACACAGGAAAACTGGCTAGACGCACATACCTAGATCCACACACAGTCATGTTGATGTACACATACAGTCATACACATGTACATTCATACATTTACACAGTGATGTACACATACAGTCATACACATGTACATTCATACATCTACACAGTGATGTATACATGCAGTCATACACATGTACATTCATACATCTACACAGTGATGTACACATGCAGTCATACACATGTACATTCATACATTTACACAATGATGTACACATACAGTCATACACATGTACATTCATACATCTACACAGTGATGTACACATGCAGTCATACACATGTACATTCATACATCTACACAGTGATGTACACATGCAGTCATACACATGTATATTTACACATTTACACAGTTGATGTACACATACAGTCATACCCAAGCACAATTATACATTCACACATACATATACCCCGGCACACTTATATATACTACATGTAGTCTTGTTCACTTACATATTCGTGTACACATTCATATCATTACACGTACATCGTCACGTACACATACAGCCATACTCAGGTATACATACACTCACACACGTTCACCAGCACATTCATACGTACAACAATATTCATGCTTACGCAACACAAGCATTCCAATGCACACACACACACACACACACACACACACACACACACACACACACACACACACACACACGCACTTAAAGAGCCATTAACATTTCCCGCCAAACACATTCAGTATATTTATATGAATATACTATAAATAGTTTCTATCATTGGGCAGAATCACCCGTGTCAGAAGTGATGGGGAGGAATGGAAAGAGGTTAAAGACGCCAGGAAGGAGAGGGAACAATGGATTGGACGAAGCTTTGGGGTATCGGGTTCCGAACTCCCAGGAGGGTGAAGGGCTTGTAGCCAGGGCTAGAATGAATTGGATCGAGGCGACGCGCTGTTCAGTGGGAGGTAAACTAGGACACATGAAGCGATCAACGCACACCATGAAATACTTTATGGAACTTGGCTGTGGACGGCAGGTGTATTTTATTTACCCATGCACTATGTGCATGGCAATTAGGGAGAACGGAAGTGTGTGCAAATGAGTCTGTAGTTTCGTCTGTTCCTGGCGTTACCTGGCTACGGTAGGGAGAGCAATTATATATATATATATATATATATATATATATATATATATATATATATATATATGGGGGTAGGGAGGGGGAGGGACATGAGGAGGAGAAACTGACAGACGACATTCTCTCTCTCTCTCTCTCTCTCTCTCTCTCTCTCTCTCTCTCTCTCTCTCTCTCTCTCTCTCTCTCTCACACACACACACACACACACACGACCTTTAATCTCACAGCTCGTAATCGCCATCGCTCGTCGAATCCATTCCACTGACGTAACGTGGCTAATAGGGATATACACACACCCACCCCAGAGGTGCACACACTCCTGGGAACTGCTGAGCCCAGCAGATGGATGTGGGACGTGCAGTGTAGCGGTACCTTAGCCTAGCCCCCCCTCCCAACCCTGTATTGATGTAGAAAACGGGAAGATGCCATCACTTTACAAGAAAGAGAATGAAGCCAAACGGTATAGAGAAAAATGGTATTTGGGGAAAAGTGTGTTCCCACATACAAGACTTACGAAATGAGACTCAAGTCTTAACGTTGGAAGGATGACTTACACGTAAAGACAGCGCCTCACGTGACCTCCCTGTCTCACTTGAAAGCTGTCTCTCGTTTTCTCTTTTCTTCTTTCCCCCTTCCTGCAGAGGCAGTGGTACAACCATCATCTACATGTTTAGAAAATGCCTTCCACGAAATGTTTCTCATTCTGCTCCCTTCCTCCTCCTCCTCCTCCTCCGCCTCTCTCTTTCTCATTTTCTCTCTGTCTCTCTCTTTATATCCTACAGCCTCTCTCTCTCTCTCTCTCTCTCTCTCTCTCTCTCTCTCTCTCTCTCTCTCTCTCTCTCTCTCTCTCTCTCTCATGCTCCTCCCCTCCTCCTTTCTCTCTCTCCCTCCCCCTCTCTCTCTCTCTCCCTCCCTCTCTCCCTGCTCCCCCTCCACCTCTCTCTCTCTCTCTCTCTCTCTCTCTCTCTCTCTCTCTCTCTCTCTCTCTCTCTCTCTCTCTCTCTCATGCTCCTCCCCTCCTCCTTTCTCTCTCTCCCTCCCCCTCTCTCTCTCTCCCTCCCTCTCTCCCTGCTCCCCCTCCACCTCTCTCTCTCTCTCTCTCTCTCTCTCTCTCTCTCTCATGCTCCTCCCCTCTCTCTCTCTCTGATGCTCTCTCTCTCTCTCTCTCTCTCTCTCTCTCTCTCTCTCTCTCTCTCTCTCTCTCTCTCTCTCTCTCTCATGCTCCTCCCCTCCTCCTTTCTCTCTCTCCCTCCCCCTCTCTCTCTCTCCCTCCCTCTCTCCCTGCTCCCCCTCCATCTCTCTCTCTCTCTCTCTCTCTCTCTCTCTCTCTCTCTCTCTCTCTCTCTCTCTCTCTCTCTCTCTCTCTCTCCCTCCTCTCTCCTCCCTTCCTCCTGGGCAGGTAAAGTCAACACCCGGGGTTAACAATGCACGTTGTAAAACCATCAGACGCCAGCGAGGGGCCTGACCCACAGGGAAATCTTTCTCCTCCGTATTTATGGTCGGGGGTCCAGCCGGGGCCCCCAGCCACCACACTGGCCCCGGTAGTGGTACCGGGGCCCCCGACCACCACCACCAGGCACACTGGCCCCGGTAGTGGTGCCGGGGCCCCCAGCCACCACACTGGCCCCTGTAGTGGTGTCGGGCCCCCCAGCCACCACCACCACCACACTGGCCCCGGTAGTGGTGTCGGGGCCCCCGACCACAACACTGGCCCCGGTAGTGGTGCCGGGGCCCCCAGCCACCACCACCACACTGGCCCCGGTAGTGGTGTCGGGGCCCCCAGACACCAGCAGGCACACTGGCCCCGGTAGTGGTGTCGGGGCCCCCGACCACCACACTGGCCCCGGTAGTGGTGTCGGGGCCCCCAGCCACCAGCAGGCACACTGGCCCCGGTAGTGCAAACACACACACACACACACACACACACACACACACATATATACATACATACATACATACATACATACATAAACACACACACATATATACATACATACATACATACACACACATACATACATACACACACACACACACACACACACACAAACATACATACATGCATACATACATACATACATACACACACACACACACTCACACACACACAAACATACATACGTACATACATACATACATACATACATACACACACACACACACACACACACACACACACAGTGTGTCTCTCTTGTGCAGAAAGGGCAGTAATTGTACATGAGTACATAGAAGGATGTACTCTAAAAGTATGTACACATGATGAGTCTTGAAGTATAGGTGAGTACATATTAGCTCAGAATGTGTACACGGCGTTCATGTAATGGTTTTAATTACAATTACTCTGCTCTAATTATGCTCCCGTTTGATCACCCTACTTCTGGGTGTTAATTATGCTTTATCTGTGTCATTATTATACTTCAATGATCATTATACTTGTCCTGTTCGCTCATCATATCTCTGTGTGTACATCATATTTCTCCTGTGTGCTAATCATGCTTCTCCTGTGAGGTCATTATACTTTTTCTGTGAGGTCATTATACTATTTCTGTGAGGTCATTATACTATTTCTGTGAGGTCATTATACTATTTCTGTGAGGTCATTATACTATTTCTGTGAGGTCATTATGCTTTTTCTGTGAGGTCATTATACTTTTTCTGTGAGGTCATTATACTTTTCTGTGAGGTCATTATGCTTTTTCTGTGAGGTCATTATACTTTTTCTGCGAGGTCATTATACTTTTTCTGTGAGGTCATTATACTTTTTCTGTGAGGTCATTATACTATTTCTGTGAGGTCATTATGCTTTTTCTGTGAGGTCATTATACTTTTTCTGTGAGGTCATTATACTTTTCTGTGAGGTCATTATGCTTTTTCTGTGAGGTCATTATACTTTTTCTGCGAGGTCATTATACTTTTTCTGTGAGGTCATTATACTTTTTCTGTGAGGTCATTATACTATTCCTGTGAGGTCATTATACTTTTTCTGTGAGGTCATTATACTTTTTCTGTGAGGTCATTATGCTTTTTCTGTGAGGTCATTATACTTTTTCTGTGAGGTCATTATACTATTTCTGTGAGGTCATCATACTATTTCTGTGAGGTCATCATACTATTTCTGTGAGGTCATTATACTTTTTCTGTGAGGTCATTATACTTTTCTGTGAGGTCATTATACTTTTTCTGTGAGGTCAATATACTTCTGCGAAGTCATTATACTTTTTCTGTGAGGTCATTATACTTTTTCTGTGAGGTCATTATACTTTTTCTGTGAGGTCATTATACTTTTTCTGTGAGGTCATTATACTTTTTCTGTGAGGTCATTATACTATTTCTGTGAGGTCATTATACTTTTTCTGTGAGGTCATTATGCTTTTTCTGTGAGGTCATTATACTTTTTCTGCGAGGTCATTATACTTTTTCTGTGAGGTCATTATACTATTCCTGTGAGGTCATTATACTTTTTCTGTGAGGTCATTATACTTTTTCTGTGAGGTCATTATACTTTTTCTGTGAGGTCATTATACTATTCCTGTGAGGTCATTATACTTTTTCTGTGAGGTCATTATACTTTTTCTGTGAGGTCATTATACTTTTTCTGTGAGGTCATTATACTTTTCTGTGAGGTCATTATACTTTTTCTGTGAGGTCATTATACTTTTTCTGTGAGGTCATTATACTTTTTCTGTGAGGTCATTATACTTTTCTGTGAGGTCATTATACTTCTCCAATGTGCTCATTATACCTCTGTGTGTTCATCATACTTCTCTTCCATGCTCATTATACTTTCCCTCCGTGCTCAATATATCACTGTGCGTTCAATATATCTCTTGTGTGCTCAATATACTTCTTTCGTGTTCATTATACTTCTCTTATGTGTTCATTATACTTCTGTGTGTTAATATACTTCTGTGATAAATTCCTGTGTCATCATCATCATACTTTTTCTGTGCTCACTATATTTCCCCCGTGTGATCATCACTATACTTCCCCCGTGTGATCATCACTATACTTCCCCCGTGTGATCATCACTATACTTCCCCCGTGTGATCATCATCATATCTTCATGATATACTCATTCAGTGAACATCTTTCTTTCCAGAGTTGCTCGTCCGTAAATAGAACTAATCTTTATCAAGGTAAGGACCCCCCAACCCACCCAACCCACCCCCCACCCCCCCCAACCCATATATATATATATATATATATATATATATATATATATATATATATATATATATATATATCCAGTAGGGATGATAAACCAGTTATTGACATTAATGAATAAGACAGATATGAACACTCACAGCCAAACTTAACTACAATACTGACACCAAGTCCAGGCCTGAGGGCTGACACCAAGACCAGGCCTGAGGGCTGACACCAAGACCAGGCCTGAGGGCTGACACCAAGTCCAGGCCTGAGGGCTGACACAGAGCTAAACCTGACATGGAAATAACGAGACTCACACATGACCACGACTGACACACGACACAGTCATTGACCTGACCCCCCCTTACTATGACCCCGAGAGCACAGCAGCCACGCCCTTTTACTGACTTGACCTTCCGTGTGGGGGTGGAGGCGCGCCCTGCAGCTCCCTCATCTGTACTGCTACGGTAGGGGATAGGGCAGGCAGGGAGGGAGGGATAGTCAGGAGGAGGGAGGGAAGGAGGATTGAGAGAGAGAGAGAGAGAGAGAGAGAGAGAGAGAGAGAGAGAGAGAGAGAGAGAGAGAGAGAGAGAGAGAGAGAGAGAGAGGTGGTATGCTGGTTCCAATGGTACGAACCTGGGAAGGCTGGGACCTGACCCAAATGTCATAACAGAGAGAGAGGCAACTATATATATATATATATATATATATATATATATATATATATACTGTTGATTGGTCAGTTAGGATTATCAATGTATGTATGGTGAGGTGCATGAGGATCGGCATTTTGGAATGGATGTATAGTGCCATTTGTGAGCAGGCCAGGGGGATAAAGGTGAGTGTCCTAACTACAGAGGTATATGTTTGTTAAGTGTACCTAGTAAGTTGTACGTGAGGGTTGTGACTGAGAGGGTGAAGGCATGTACAGAGCATCAGACTGAGGAAGAGCAGTGTGGTTTCAGAAGTAGTAAAGGATGGATGGATCAAGTGTTTGCTTTAAAGAATGTGTATGAGAAAAAAACGGATTGATTTGTATGTGGCATTTATAGATCTGGAAAAAAGAAGAAGTTAGGGTTGATAGAGATAAGCTGCTGGAAGCACTGAGTTTTTATCAAGGATGTAAGGCATGTGTACGAGTAGGAAGAGAGGAGAGTAACTGGTTCCCAGTGAAGGTTGTTCTATGGTAGGGGTGTGTGATGTCGCCACGATTGTCTAATTTGTTTATGGATGGAGTGGTTAGGGAGGTAAATGCACAAAGAGGAGAGAGTATGCAGTCTGTAGGTAATGAGAAGGCCTGGAAAGTGAGTCAACTGATGTTCGCTGATGACACAGCACTGGTGGCAAATTCGAGTCAAAAACTGCAGATGTTGGTGCCTGAGTCTGGAAGCGTGTGTGAGAGGAGGAAGTTTTGAGTAAATGTGAATAAGAACAAGGCAATTGGGTTCATGAGGAATGAGGGACAGTTTATTTGAGGTGTAAGTTTGAACTGGAGGAAGTGAATTTTTTTTTTAGATACCTGGAGGTGGAAGAATTAATAAAAGTGGAAATGAGTCATCGGGTGGAGAAAGAGGCCAAGGTTCTGGGAGCGTTAAAGAATGTATGCGAGAGAGAATCTTATCTGGAAGGGCAAAAATGAGTATGTGTGAAGATTTGGTAGTCCCAAAAATATCATATGGATGCAAAGCATGGGCTACAGATAGATTTGTGTGCAGGAGGGTGAATATGTTGGATATGAAATGTGTGAGGCGGTTTGATCGAGTGGGTAATGAAAAGGTAAAAAAAAAATGTGGCTGAGAGAGCTGAAGAGGGTGTGCTGAAATGATTTGGACATATGGAGAAAAGGAGTGAGCAAAGAGGATATATGTGTCAGAGGTGGAGGGAACAAGGGGAACGAGTAGACCAAACTGGAGATGAAAGGATGCTGTGAAAAAGATTTTATGATCGGGGCCTGAACATGCAGGAGGGTGAAAGGCATGCACGGGATAGAGTGAATTCCCATGGCTAAGGCAGAGGAGACGTTGGCCTTTGGTCATGTGTGCGGGAAGAACCAATGATTGTAGTGAATGTTGACACCAATTCCTCGTATCAGAGAAAAGCAGGATCGTCCTTGTGGACGGGTGGTCTGAATGGAACAAGAAATGCAACTGGCCCACAAATAGACCTGGAACTGGCGAAACAAAAGTGGTGAGGAACCACATGGGAGGAGAATGGTAGAGTGAAGGAAACCTGGAGGTTGTGTGAAGGTCTAGAAGGAAGAGGAAGAATGTGTGAATCTTCAAGGATTTTGTATTCCAGTATGTGGACACATACTCCTCCTATGGAATGGCTCCACAGAAACATCAGAACAGTGGCCAAAGGCAACTTGCGAAAGGTGTGTGTGTGTGTGTGTGTGTGTGTGTGTGTGTGTGTGTGGTGAGAAGGTTACGAACATGAAAACATTCATGATATCATAGCTGAAGGAAGGTACATGGAATGGAGGCGGACCCTGAAATACATGGGAGGGTCGCAGTGAACGATACAACAAGGGCTTAAGAATTTCATTCCAGGGGAACGGTGACGTGTGTGTGTATATATATATATATATATATATATATATATATATATATATATATATATATATTATCCAATGAAACCTTTTTGTCAGAGAGAGAGAGAGAGAGAGAGAGAGAGAGAGAGAGAGAGAGAGAGAGAGAGAGGGGGGACAGCCAGTCTTACTTAACTACATGATCGCGTGTCAAGTGCCACTAACAGTGGTAAGTCGTTCTCGTCAACGAAGAAGAGGAAAATCACAATGTGACTTGGTCGGTCCGTCAGGTGTGTGTGTGTGTGTGTGTGTGTGTGTGTGTGTGTGTGTGTGTGTGTGTGTGTGTGACGTACTCACAGGTTTCCCTTTTCCTCCGTCAGCTATGGACCTGACGGGCACGTGACGGGCGGATCCTCCAACACTGCCAACACACCCTCACCCGTCACACCCCAGAGGTAAGCCACCCGTCACACCCCAGAGGTAAGCCACGCGTCACACCCCAGAGGTAAGCCACCCGTCACACCCCAGAGGTAAGCCACGCGTCACACCCCAGAGGTAAGCCACCCGTCACACCCCAGAGGTAAGCCACCCGTCACACCCCAGAGGTAAGCCACGCGTCACACCCCAGAGGTAAGCCAGCCGTCACACCCCAGAGGTAAGCCACCCGTCACACCCCAGAGGTAAGCCACCCGTCACACCCCAGAGGTAAGCCACCCGTCACACCCCAGAGGTAAGCCACCCGTCACACCCCAGAGGTAAGCCACGCGTCACACCCCAGAGGTAAGCCACCCGTCACACCCCAGAGGTAAGCCACCCGTCACACCCCAGAGGCAGCCAGCCAGCACTCTGTCCAGGAACTCATCATAAATCTCAAGTCAAAAGAGCCTCACAGACACTCGTTTTCTTCCTTTCAAGATGTTATAAATCACATGCCTCACTACTTTGTTCTCAGACTTTTCTTATATATATATATATATATATATATATATATATATATATATATATATATATATATATATATATATATATATATATGAAGGTGCGCGTTCATATACACTTTATTCGTATTCATACAACTCCGCGTCGTACAGTCAGGTTCGGTAAAACGCTATCAGCTGGCTATGTGTTCTGTTCGGAAACAACCGATAGACCCCGTTGCTCACCATTGTGAGACGAAGGGTATTCGAGTACTTAGTATTTCGAATAGTTGTTTCCTATTATACAGTCCCTTAGCCTAGCGGTTAGCATGCCTGCCTCTTGCACAAGGGGTCCCAGGTTCGATCCTGGGCTGTTGGAGGTTTGTAAGGGCGTAAATGGGGAGGTGATAACAAGTAGTGGTGATGTGAGAAGGAGATGGAATGAGTATTTTGAAGGTTTGTTGAATGTGTCTGATGACAGAGTGGCAGATATAGGGTGTTTGGGTCGAGGTGGTGTGCAAAGTGAGAGGGTTAGGGAAAATGATTTGGTAAACAGAGAAGAGGTAGTAAAAGCTTTGCGGAAGATGAAAGCCGGCAAGGCAGCAGGTTTGGATGGTATTGCAGTGGAATTTATTAAAAAAGGGGGTGACTGTATTGTTGACTGGTTGGTAAGGTTATTTAATGTATGTATGACTCATGGTGAGGTGCCTGAGGATTGGCGGAATGCTTGCATAGTGCCATTGTACAAAGGCAAAGGGGATAAGAGTGAGTGCTCAAATTACAGAGGTATAAGTTTGTTGAGTATTCCTGGTAAATTATATGGGAGGGTATTGATTGAGAGGGTGAAGGCATGTACAGAGCATCAGATTGGGGAAGAGCAGTGTGGTTTCAGAAGTGGTAGAGGATGTGTGGATCAGGTGTTTGCTTTGAAGAATGTATGTGAGAAATACTTAGAAAAGCAAATGGATTTGTATGTAGCATTTATGGATCTGGAGAAGGCATATGATAGAGTTGATAGAGATGCTCTGTGGAAGGTATTAAGAATATATGGTGTGGGAGGAAAGTTGTTAGAAGCAGTGAAAAGTTTTTATCGAGGATGTAAGGCATGTGTACGTGTAGGAAGAGAGGAAAGTGATTGGTTCTCAGTGAATGTAGGTTTGCGGCAGGGGTGTGTGATGTCTCCATGGTTGTTTAATTTGTTTATGGATGGGGTTGTTAGGGAGGTAAATGCAAGAGTTTTGGAAAGAGGGGCAAGTATGAAGTCTGTTGGGGATGAGAGAGCTTGGGAAGTGAGTCAGTTGTTGTTCGCTGATGATACAGCGCTGGTGGCGGATTCATGTGAGAAACTGCAGAAGCTGGTGACGGAGTTTGGTAAAGTGTGTGGAAGAAGAAAGTTAAGAGTAAATGTCAATAAGAGCAAGGTTATTAGGTACAGTAGGGTTGAGGGTCAAGTCAATTGGGAGGTGAGTTTGAATGGTGAGAGGCTGGAGGAAGTGAAGTGTTTTAGATATCTGGGAGTGGATCTGTCAGCGGATGGAACCATGGAAGCGGAAGTGGATCATAGGGTGGGGGAGGGGGCGAAAATTTTGGGAGCCTTGAAAAATGTGTGGAAGTCGAGAACATTATCCCGGAAAGCAAAAATGGGTATGTTTGAAGGAATAGTGGTTCCAACAATGTTGTATGGTTGCGAGGCGTGGGCTATGGATAGAGATGTGCGCAGGAGGATGGATGTGCTGGAAATGAGATGTTTGAGGACAATGTGTGGTGTGAGGTGGTTAGATCGAGTAAGTAACGTAAGGGTAAGAGAGATGTGTGGAAATAAAAAGAGCGTGGTTGAGAGAGCAGAAGAGGGTGTTTTGAAATGGTTTGGGCACATGGAGAGAATGAGTGAGGAAAGATTGACCAAGAGGATATATGTGTCGGAGGTGGAGGGAACGAGGAGAAGAGGGAGACCAAATTGGAGGTGGAAAGATGGAGTGAAAAGGATTTTGTGTGATCGGGGCCTGAACATGCAGGAGGGTGAAAGGAGGGCAAGGAATAGAGTGAATTGGAGCGATGTGGTATACAGGGGTTGACGTGCTGTCAGTGGATTGAATCAAGGCATGTGAAGCGTCTGGGGTAAACCATGGAAAGCTGTGTAGGTATGTATATTTGCGTGTGTGGACGTGTGTATGTACATGTGTATGGGGGGGGGTTGGGCCATTTCTTTCGTCTGTTTCCTTGCGCTACCTCGCAAACGCGGGAGACAGCGACAAAGTATAAAAAAAAAAAAAAAAAAAAAATATATATATATATATATATATATATATATATATATATATATATATATATATATATATATGGTGAGAAAACACAAGAGAGCTTTTGAGTCTTATTTCGGTAACGTTCCAGCTTGCACAGAGCGTCTTTGTCAAAGACATACAGACACACTGCTATGTACCCACAAGCCATTCCTCACCTCGCTGGACGCAGCACAGTGGCTGGCCCCCCTCATATCCCCGGCCCCGTGCCCTTACAGCCATCATGGTCATGTTTGTGTGAAGTAGATGCCCATCTTATAAACCCCTTACGATTATTGGTCACTTTTTCATATGCGTATGTGGGCAGCTTCCAAGGCTTTTCTCCCTCCTTTGCTTCAGCTGTTGAATGTAAACAAACGCCGATATTTGCCAGACACTTCCTGAAAATATTATCTTGCCCTTTTTCTCTCTTTTTTTGTGCTATTTGTTGCTGTTGTTCTTGATTTTAATGTAATTTTCTTTTTTTCTTGTGAATATGATAAGTTTCGTCAAGAGGTCTGGGCTTATCATCACTTGCACTCCATCAATTTGATTTTTCTTCTTAAATTCTCTTTTATTCAATTCCCCTTTTTCTTTCACCACTGCTATCACTATTACTACTACTTCTTTCATCATTCCTTCGCCACTGATATTCTCTCCATTCTTTCCCTTCCTTCTCATCTTCGTCTGCCTCTCCATCTCCTGATCAATCGTTCTTGCGTAACACATTATGAACTCCTGCACGATTAATATATTACTCTGATTAATGCCGCGGTGGGAGCTTCGTCCAATCATTCCCACCTCCCCTGGGGGAGCAAGGCCTGATCCACACGTCACTGGGTTGCTAGACTTGATCCACAGGTCCCCTGGGGTAGCCAGACCTTATACACGGGTCACTGGGTTGTTAGACCTGATGCACATGTCCCCTGGGGTAGCCAGACCTGATGCACGGGTCCCCTGAGGTGCTAGACCTGATCCACAGGTCCCCTGGGGCAGCCAGACCTGAAACACAGGTCATTGGGTTGCTAGACCTGATCCACAGGTCCCCTGGGGTAGCCAGACCTGATCCACGGGTCCCCTGAGGTGCTAGACCTGATCCACAGGTCCCCTGGGGCAGCCAGACCTTATACACAGGTCACTGGGTTGTTAGACCTGATCCACAGGTCCCCTGGGGTAGCCAGACCTGATGCACGGGTCCCCTGGGTTGCTGGACCTGATCCACAGGTCCCCTGGGGTAGCCACAGCTAATACACAGGTCCCCTGGGGTAGCTGGACCTGATCCACAGGTCCCCTGGGGTAGCCACAGCTAATACACAGGTCCCCTGAGGTGCTAGACCTGATCCACAGGTCCCCTGGGGTAGCTGGACCTGATCCACAGGTCCCCTGGGGTAGCTGGACCTGATCCACAGGTCCCCTGGGGTTCTATTCACCAACAGATCTATCTACCTAAATGTCTTCGTTGATGATCGGTCATACACAGGACCACTCTCTCTCTCTCTCTCTCTCTCTCTCTCTCTCTCTCTCTCTCTCTCTCTCTCTCTCTCTCTCTCTCATCTTTTTCTCATTTTTTCTTCCCTCACAGATGACCCACGAAGGCGAGTCTCCCGTCCAGAACTATTACGTGAGAGGATCGCTGCCCCAGGCGCCTCATTGCCTCATCACCAGCCCCTCATGAGGATGTCTTCCAGGCCAAGACGCCTCACAACCTCATGAATTGACCTCATAGCCTCCCCTCATGATGTTTTGTCTCCCATCCCCCATACCTCTCTCTCTCTCTCTCTCTCTCTCTCTCTCTCTCTCTCTCTCATGTCTCCTTCCTCACCTGCCCTCATGTTTCTCTCTCCTAGACACGTCCGCCTCCATCCTCATAATCTTCCCTCATTTATTTCCTATGTTCATGGATTCTTCCCCTCTACTTTACCTCTCATTCCTGATCTCCATATCTATAACCCACTTTATGATATTTCTGAACTCATAAACTCAAAGTGTGAGGTGACTTTCTGAGCTCATTGGAACTTTCTGGCATCAATGGAGCTTTTTGGCCTCGTTGGAACTTTGTGAGCTCGATGGATGGAAATTTTGTGAGCTCGATGGATGGAAATTTTGTGAGCTCAATGGATGGAACTTTGTGAGTTCAGTGAATAGAACTTTCTGAGTTCGATGGATGGAACTTTGTGAGTTCAGATTTCTCTTCATCTGCTTCCTCATGTGTTGCTACGTCAATGCCTTACCTAACCTCCCTCATTCCTGCCTTACCCTTACTTTGACTTACCTTACTTTACCCACCACCACTTGGTTCTACCCTACCCTAAACCACCCTTACCCTAATGGACCCTCCCTTGACTTTACCCATCCACACTTACTGACCCAGCCATACTCATCCCTCGTCTCTCTCTCCCACCCCTACACCCTTTCGCTTACCTTACCTTAACCTTCCTTTTTACCCAAACGCTCCCTCCGCTCCCCTTAATGTGAGGTTAGCACGGTACCTCATGAGTCATATTGCTTCCCTGCGGAGTCTACAAAAAAAAAACTTTGATCATTGATAGATATATAAAATGTGAAGAAATATCAAACCTCTTTCATTATCAACCTATTGAGATAAGACAGAGATAAGCCACTGGAAGGGGGATCGTTCTATACCATAAGATCTCTTGAGGAAATTCACTATAGCATATTGATAATTATACACCACGATTATTATAATCTGAGAATTATACATCACGATTATTATAATCTGAGAATTATACATCACGATTATTATAATCTGAGAATTATACAGCACGATTATTATAATCTGAGAATTATACATCACGATTATTATAATCTGATAATTATACATCACGATTATTATAATCTGAGAATTATACATCACGATTATTATAATCTGAGAATTATACACCACGATTATTATAATCTGAGAATTATACATCACGATTATTATAATCTGAGAATTATACATCACGATTATTATATGAGAATTATACATCACGATTATTATAATCTGAGAATTATACACCACGATTATTATAATCTGAGAATTATACATCACGATTATTATAATCTGAGAATTATACATCACGATTATTATATGAGAATTATACATCACGATTATTATAATCTGAGAATTATACATCACGATTATTATAATCTGAGAATTATACATCACGATTATTATAATCTGAGAATTATACATCACGATTATTATAATCTGAGAATTATACATCACGATTATTATAATCTGAGAATTATACATCACGATTATTATAATCTGAGAATTATACATCACGATTATTATAATCTGAGAATTATACATCACTATTATTATAATCTGGGAATTATACATCACGATTATTATAATCTGAGAATTATACATCACGATTATTATAATCTGAGAATTATACATCACGATTATTATAATCTGAGAATTATACATCACGATTATTATAATCTGAGAATTATACATCACGATTATTATAATCTAAGAATTATACATCACGATTATTATAATCTGAGAATTATACATCACGATTATTATAATCTGAGAATTATACATCACGATTATTATAATCTGAGAATTATACATCACGATTATTATAATCTGAGAATTATACATCACGATTATTATAATCTGAGAATTATACATCACGATTACTATAATCTGAGAATTATACATCACGATTATTATAATCTGAGAATTATACATCACGATTATTATAATCTGAGAATTATACATCACGATTATTATAATCTGAGAATTATACATCACGATTACTATAATCTGAGAATTATACATCACGATTATTATAATCTGAGAATTATACATCACGATTACTATAATCTGAGAATTATACATCACGATTATTATAATCTGAGAATTATACATCACGATTACTATAATCTGAGAATTATACATCACGATTACTATAATCTGAGAATTATACATCACGATTATCATAATCTGAGAATTATACATCACGATTATTATAATCTGAGAATTATACACCACGATTATTATAATCTGAGAATTATACATCACGATTATTATAATCTGAGAATTATACATCACGATTATCATAATCTGAGAATTATACATCACGATTATTATAATCTGAGAATTATACACCACGATTATTATAATCTGAGAATTATACATCACGATTATTATAATCTGAGAATTATACATCACGATTATCATAATCTGAGAATTATACATCACGATTATTATAATGCTAATCTCTATATTTGGCTGCAATATTATCAGTCATTATATCTATATATCTATGTACATGTATATATATGTATACGTTGAGATGTATAGGTATGTATAGTTGCGTGTGTGGACGTGTATGTATATACATGTGTATGTGGGTGGGTTGGGCCATTCTTTCGTCTGGTTCCTTGCGCTACCTCGCTAACGCGGGAGACAGCGACAAAGTAAAATAGATAAATATATATATATATATATATATATATATATATATATATATATATATATATATATATATATATATATATTGGAAAGGATCACAATTTTACGCGTGATCAAGTATATTACTATAAGTCCACGGGGAATATATATATATATATATATATATATACTTTTCAGAGAGAACCAACATTATCTCCCTTTCCCACAAGCAAACGCATGTGTTTGGAGAGAGAGAGAGAGAGAGAGAGAGAGAGAGAGAGAGAGAGAGAGAGAGAGAGAGAGAATAATGTAAAAAAAAAAAACCTTCATACAGTGTCTAAAAATAAGATATTCTCAAGTGATATTTTGCACCGTAAATATTTGGCCTCTCCAAATATTTGCACTTAGATGTTACAAGTTACCTCTGGTGGAGGAATAAATTAGTTATTTCATGAATATCCTACACGAATATTTAACAAGTTTACGACACTCCCACTCATATGTGCCTCACATGTGCCCACGACTTGAAAAGCACATATGGTATTCATCACTACATTGTTAATAACGGAAAGAAAATAAAGATTACAGATATTGAGAGAAAAGTTATTAAAGTTAGCATTGTTGTCCGATGAACACGATAATAACTATGGGGAAAATAATAGAACAACAGAACATCAGCGAATATGTAGTTATATGTGTTCATGGACAAGATCTTCAACACAAAGGCCAATTGGTACATGGTTAAACCCTCCAGTATATATGAATTGCATCACAGTGATGAAACAGTTTTACCAACCTTTCTCAAAATGGTTTAGAATCTAGTGAATATATATATATATATATATATATATATATATATATATATATATATATATATATATATATATATATATATATATATATATATATATATTAAAAAAAAAAAGGAAAATGAAACATCGTGTGATATCGTGTTTAATTTTCATGTGTTGTTTTTTTGCATATATTTGATCACGCGCACAACTGTGACCACTTGCAATATATATATATATATATATATATATATATATATATATATATATATATATATATATATATATATATGCAAACAAACTCAAACTTTACCACCATCAACGCATTTATCACTGACGCCAACACACTTATGAGTCTACATAAAATGGTACATAAAATGGTACATAAAAGTCACCTATATACATATTGTCAAACCAAACAATATGCAAACAAATAAAACAAATGCTGACCACAAATGCCTCTATTTGTTCAAGGTTTTCTGAGAATATATTGCTTTACCTTACACAAAAGCTTATCTACTCATTGCCTCCTTATCTACTCCTTATCTACTGATTGCCTCCTTATCTACTCCTTATCTACTAATTGCCTCCTTATCTACTCCTTATCTACTGATTGCCTCCTTATCTACTGATTGCTTCCTTATCTACTCCTTATCTACTGATTGCTTCCTTATCTACTCCTTATCTACTAATTGCCTCCTTATCTACTCCTTATCTACTAATTGCTTCCTTATCTACTCCTTACCTACTGATTGCCTCCTTATCTACTACTTATCTACACGTATACAGAATTAATATCTTATGACACAACGGTTGCCCACTTGTGATACACGCTGAACCGTTTTCTTTAGCCCATTTTCTGTTCTCCAAAAACACCAGAAGAATTGACTCCTAACCAAATCACTGCTTTTTTTTTTTCTTCTTTCAAACGCCATATTTTCTCCTATGAAAGGTCAACATGAACTTCAACTGCATTTCAAAATCTACACACCGACCTTCCCAGGGTTGACTGCGGGGGTGGAGAGAGAGAAAGAGGCCAGTCAGGACTTACGCCCTTATTCCCAATTCCAGCAAGGGGATTGAGAGAGAGAGAGAGAGAGAGAGAGAGAGAGAGAGAGAGAGAGAGAAGGCTGTTACGTGTGGGTGTGTGTGTCTGTGTGTGTGTGTGTGTGCGTGTGTGTGTGTGTGTGTGTGTGTCTGTGTTTGTGTCTGTGTTTGTGTGTGTGTGTGTGTGTGTGTGTGTTCACTCATTAGGGCATTCAATTGCCCGCTGTTGAACGCCATCAAATCCTTCTTAAAACCACAAGAGTCGTGTCTGAATCACCCCCTTTAACTCTTTCTTCCATACACTATGGACAAAGCTAGAGCCTCCATCCTATCTCTGTTAACTCACTTTCTCTCACTTCTCGTCTCATCCTTTGCGACCCCATTCCTCTGTACCTTCTCTCTCAGCTCTCTATGCTTCTTCAAGCGTGGGTGATCGAATTTCGTCCTTATGTTGGATATGGCTTAAGTGCGATGAGTCACTCAGTCAGTCAATCCCCCCCTCCCCTCCCCCCCATCCTAGTGCGCTCCGCGACACGCTGGGAAAGGTTGCCTCCTTGAATATAGACTAGGATCTCGTGTCTCTTTATTTAACCCTCCCTCACTCCTCAATGTGACCCGATAATATGGTTAAGACTTACGGGTCATGTATAAGTGTGTGGGTATAACCTGTACATCATTCATCCAATATGTGACCTGGAGATAGTTAAAGAACCATCCATAGTTTGTTTGTTTGTTTGCATCTCTAGTTTGTTTGTCTATTTGTTTGTATGTTGTCCATCACCAGTCCTGTATCAATACTCTCTCTCTCTCTCTCTCTCTCTCTCTCTCTCTCTCTCTCTCTCTCTCTCTCTCTCTCTGGTGAATGTGTGTGTGTGGGTGTGGACACACGACCCTTCTCCACTACCCTTCCCAGGACGACCTGGCAATGGGTCGTTCTGGCATACCCTACAAACGAGCGTACACCAGACATATATATAAAAAAACAAACAAACAGTGGATGATCATCTGTTTCCTCTGTTACCGTTCAAACGGAAGGGCGCAGCCCCGTCGTTACAAGCTGTGTGTGAGACGACCCTAAACAGAAAACGGAAGGGGGCAGCCCCGTCGTTACAAGCTGTGTGAGACGACCCTAAACAGAAAACGGAAGGGGGCAGCCCCGTCGTTACAAGCTGTGTGAGACGAACCTGAACAGAAAACGGAAGGGGGCAGACCCGTCGTTACAAGCTGTGTGAGACGACCCTAAACAGAAAACGGAAGGGGGCAGCCCCGTCGTTACAAGCTGTGTGTGTGACGACCCTAATCAGAAAACGGAAGGGGGCAGCCCCGTCGTTACAAGCTGTGTGAGACGAACCTGAACAGAAAACGGAAGGGGCAGCCCCGTCGTTACAAGCAGTGTGAGACGACCCTAAACAGAAAACGGAAGGGGGCAGCCCCGTCGTTACAAGCAGTGTGAGACGACCTTAAACAGAAAACGGGAGGGGGCAGCCCCGTCGCTACATGCTGTGTGTGAGACGAACCTGAACAGAAAACGGAAGGGGGCAGACCCGTCGTTACAAGCTGTATGAGACGACCCTAAACAGAAAACGGAAGGGGGCAGCCCCGTCGTTACAGGCTGTGTGTGAGACGACCCTGAACAGAAAACGGAGGCGACGGCAGAGTTCACATCCAACACGCGTCTGGGGATTCGTTCACGTCTCGTTCTGGAATCATCTTCGTGTCTTGTGTTCGTCAAGGTCGTAGTGTGTCATTTCTCATCCCCCCCCACCCCCCACCCCCCCTGTGGCTCACTAATCACCCGCCCAACTAATTAGGACGGCTCGTTGGCCGTCTGATCAAGGCGACACCGTCATTTTAGACACCTCTAACGACCAGGGGAAACATTAACTACCAAACGACTCGAATAATCTAGTTTGACTCTTAAAGACATGAAAATCTTCTTCCTTTTTTTTCAGCTTGTTGTTTGTTTGTTTGTTTATTTGTTTGTTTGTTTGTCCTCACATGATGGAGAAGCGAGGAGCTTCTGACCTCCATTAATTACGGAGAGACAAGGTCACTTGTCCTTGTCGGTTAACATATGGGAGATGAAGACAACACCAAGACCAAAGTAGAAATGGTTATTGAAGGGTATCTGAGCATCAACAGACCTTTTGATACTGTTCAAAGTTGTGACTGGTCGTCTGAGGTCAGTATAAGGTCATGACCGGCGGGGGGGAGGAGGAGGTCAATATGGGGTCAGGATGGTCATCAGCATTGGTTCAGTGTGAGGGTCAAAAGGGTTATTATGCCATAACCTAAGGGTCAGCATGGGTTAACAGGGTCATTAAGCAGTCAGCTTGGGTTAATACGACATGAGGAGGGTCATTATACTAGCAGCATGGAGTCAGCATGGGTCAATATGACAACGTCAGGAGGGTCAATACAACGTCACTGAAGGTCAGCAGGGAAAGAGAAGGGTCATTAGGCCGTCAGCATAGGTCATCATGAGGTCAGGAAGGTCATTAAGGCCGTCAGCATAGGTCACCATGACGTCAGGAAGGTCATTAAGGCCGTCAGCATAGGTCACCATGAGGTCAGGAAGGTCATTAAGGCCGTCAGCATAGGTCACCATGACGTCAGGAAGGTCATTAAGGCCGTCAGCATAGGTCACCATGAGGTCAGGAAGGTCATTAAGGCCGTCAGCATAGGTCACCATGACGTCAGGAAGGTCATTAAGGCCGTCAGCATGAGGTCAGTTGACCCATCACAGCCAACAGGAGCAGCTGTACCAACCCCTCGGCAGGTCAGCTTAAGCTGGGTCAGTCAAAGCTGGTTCACTCCAAGCTGGGCCAGTCAAAGCTGGTTCACTCCAAGCTGGGTCAGTCCAAGCTGGTTCACTCCAAGCTGGACCAGTCAAAGCTGGGTCACTCCAAGCTGGGTCAGTCAAAGCTGGTTCACTCCAAGCTGGGTCAGTCAAAGCTGGTTCACTCCAAGCTGGGCCAGTCAAAGCTGGTTCACTCCAAGCTGGGCCA
>NC_092238.1:32931902-32964402 GCF_036320965.1 Panulirus ornatus | reverse complement strand
TCCTCCTCCTGCTGCACCTAGTATGGATTGGCCCCTCCTCTCTCGCTTGTACTAGAAACAGCAAACATGGTCCGTGTTTACGTTTTCCATTTTCAAGGTCACTAACCATATTGACTTTGAATTACTGGATGATAAACAGTTTGAAGGTTTGAGGGTTGGGGTCAAGTCAGTGAGATGCCACATCTCATCATCTTATCGTAAGTGTGATTATTTTCGACTCTGAATTAAAATGAAACGTTAAATTATATGCCAACATCTCGCCTACCCCAGAATTAATGGGGAGTTGTCTGTTTACCTACCATTTAAAGGCACCAATTAGGGAGGAGACGTGGCTGCGCGCGCGCGCACACACACACACACACACACACACACACACACACACACGAAGTAATACAACCAAATTTCAAAAGTAAAAAAAAAAAAGGACAATTTGTTTCTAAATTCGTCCTTAATCTATGGCAGCCTACGAGACTGGAGGCTGGGTTGGGGACCCTAGGCCTACAAAGTGAATAGACTTTCCGCTACCATCCACGGAGAGGGGGGGAAACGGAGTTGATTTTAGATATAGAGAATCAAATAGATACTTCCTATCTCTAGTCCTCAATACTATATGACTCCAGCCTGTAACAACGTAGTAATTGTAGCCACTCACGTAATCCCACGTCTGAGGCGCCAATACACACACACACACACACACGCTCGGTCAACAAATTATTTGTGAAATACAACTTCTGGAAATTTAGCTCTGCTTCCGTGCCTCCAGTAACTTCAATAGATCACAACCTCACAATTCTCCCTCACTACAACCCTGATGGCCACACGCTCTTACCCCTCTGATGGCCACACGCTCTTACCCCTCTGATGGCCACACGCTCTTACCCCTCTGATGGCCACACGCTCTTACCCCTCTGATGGCCACACGCTCTTAACACTCTGATGGCCACATGCTCTTACCCCACTGATGGCCACACGCTCTTACCCCTCTGATGGCCACACGCTCTTACCCCTCTGATGGCCACATGCTCTTACCCCTCTGATGGCCACACGCTCTTACCCCTCTGATGGCCACATGCTCTTATCCCCTCTGATGGCCACACGCTCTTACCCCTCTGATGGCCACACGCTCTTACCCCTCTGATGGCCACACGCTCTTACCACTCTGATGGCCACACGCTCTTACCCCTCTGATGGCCACACGCTCTTACCACTCTGATGGCCACACGCTCTTACCCCTCTCATGTGTTGTGTTGACCAGGGACTGAATCGAGTGGAGATCGGGCGTCATTCGCTGTCCTTAACAACTTAACCATCAGACCTCAGAGGTCTTTGCTTGGAACGGAGGTCTTGACTTGGCCACGGAGGTCTTCGCTTGGAACGGAGGTCTTGACTTGGCCACGGAGGTCTTCGCTTGGCCACGGAGGTCTTCACTTGGCCACGGAGGTCTTCACTTGGCCACGGAGGTCTTCGCTTGGCCACGGAGGTCTTCGCTTGGCCACGGAGGTCTTCGCTTGGCCACGGAGGTCTTCGCTTGGTCACGGAGGTCTTCCCTTGGCCACGGAGGTCTTCGCTTGGCCACGGAGGTCTTCGCTTGGCCACGGAGGTCTTCGCTTGGCCACGGAGGTCTTCGCTTGGCCACGGAGGTCTTCGCTTGGCCACGGAGGTCTTCGCTTGGCCACGGAGGTCTTCGCTTGGCCACGGAGGTCTTCACTTGGCCACGGAGGTCTTCGCTTGGCCACGGAGGTCTTCGCTTGGCCGCGCCTCCCTCACACCAACATAAGACATTAAGACCCACAGAGCCTGCGTTGGTCACAAGGACTTCATCAGGTAACCTTCGGGTAACCTCATGGTTATAGTCGACTCATCTATCTACTATACTGATATAGTCGACTCATCTATCTACTATACTGATATACTCGACTCATCTATCTACTATACTGATATAGTCGACTCGTCTATCTACCATACTGATATACTCGACTCATCTATCTACTATACTGATATAGTCGACTCATCTATCTACTATACTGATATAGTCGACTCATCTATCTACTATACTGATATATTCTAAAGAAACTAGATAGCAATTGCTCCTAATGTCACAGTAGTTCCTTCTTCTGGCGTGATCCAAACGCAAACTTTGACACATATCAAACGTACGACAGACACATATTATAATAATAATAATAATAATAATATATATATATATATATATATATATATATATATATATATATATATATATATATATATTCCTACGAGTCCACGGGGAAAATGAAACACGAAAAATTCCCAAGTGCACTTTCGTGTAATAATTACACGAAAGTGCACTTGTGAACTTTTCGTGTTTCATTTTCCCCGTGGACTCATAGGAATATATATATATATATATATATATATATATATATATATCAAATTCAAGGTCCTCCACTTGAAGTTATCCAAGTGATCTCGGTGTATCGACCCGAGGCAATCAAGGAGGGTGGCAGGTTAAGCGTCCTTGTGTCTCCCGCTACAATCAGGGAAGGTGAAGGCTGAATAAATCCTAATTATCCAATCAGGGAGCGCGATAGATGATGCTTCGGGACTTACGTGACAGCCAATCAGGAGGCGAGGCAGATGATGCCACCCTAACCCCCCCAAGGTCTCTCTCTGGCAACCCTCCCAGGGGGAGAGAGGCAATTTGGTGGTCCATACATAGAGGCGACGACGCTATTGGCAGGAAGCCATCTCCAGGAGTGGAATGTGTGTGTGTGTGTGTGTGTGTGTGTGTGTGTGTGTGTGTGCACAGGTCTACCAAGGGAGACCCTATTAGCTAGGTCTGTGGCGCCACACACAAGGGAGACCCTATTAGCTAGGTCTGTGGCGCCACACACAAGGGAGACCCTATTAGCTAGGTCTGTGGCGCCACAGACAAAGGAGACCCTATTAGCTAGGTCTGTGGCGCTGCAGAAGACAAGGGAGACCCTTATAGCTAGGTCTGTGGCGCAGACTACAAGGGAGACCCTATTAGCTAGGTCTGTGGCGCTGCAGAAGACAAGGGAGACCCTATAGCTAGGTCTGTGGCGCCACAGACAAAGGAGACCCTATTAGCTAGGTCTGTGGCGCCACAGACAAGGGAGACCCTATTAACTAGGTCTGTGGCGCCACACACAAGGGAGACCCTATAGCTAGGTCTGTGGCGCCGTACACAAGGGAGACCCTATTAGCTAGGTCTGTGGCGCCACAGACAAAGGAAACCCTATTAGCTAGGTCTGTGGCGCAGCAGCAGAAGACAGGGACCTGAATGAAAGAGGGCCGGACGACAGACAAATACGAACGCAAACACACACACATGAGGAGGAAAGACAAAGATGTAAGAAGAGAAAGGAGAGAATATAAACAAAAACCCCAAGACTGTCTTGGAGTGAAATGGAATCAGGCGCTGAAGAAGTGAAGCTGTGAGGTGGAAAGACACAGATGAAGGCGAAGACAAGAAGGAAATTAACGAAATAAAAAGCAAAAACACACGAAGGACGAATGTGAGGAGTACAAGGAGGGAATGGTAGGAATGGAGAGGGAACGAGAGAACGAGTGATAGGAAGAAGGAAAGGGAAGATAAGAGAAAACAGGCAGGGGGAAACAGACGTAAATGCAGAGCAGAGATAACGACAATTGACATGTCAGTTACCGCTTGTGGGAACTACTGCCAAGGGAAGGTAATTGCCAATTATCAGTGCAGTAGTTTACCTGTTCGTCCTAGACTAGTTGGGCCCCCCCAACCCCCCCAACTCCAGAACATTCTCTGCTATCAACATACAACTCCTGTATGTTGTCCATCACATGCGCACTATCCATGTATCGTTGTATACAGTAGTATATCGCAACCTATCGCGATACGTCGCTGTGCATCGTAATATATCGCTGCACTTTGAAACATATCGTGATACTACATCGTAGAATATCGTTGTTCACAGAAATGCATCGTAATGAGAACTAATATATCCCGAAATATACGAAAGTATATCGTAGTATATCAAGAAATCATTGGGTATCGTAGCGTCTGTATATCATACTATCATATCGCTGTATCAATGATATATCGTATACCAAACCACCGTGGTATAACATAGCCCTTTGTCGTGTATCGTGGCATATCGCTGTATAATGTAGTAGAAACATCTACATGTTCCCGCTCTTGCATAGGGTTGGCTGATGCCGTGGTGGCTTTTGCAACCTACTAAGGCCATCTGAACTACCATAAAAAAAAACCACTCAATTATCGACGGAAATGAAAGCGTCGTATGAACGTCTAAACTACGAGATGAAGAAATGTGTTGAGTTTACGAACGTGGGAGGGAAAGGGGTAAGTTAACTAGCGCGAACTGCTCACTGGGACTGTTTGCTGGCTCTCTCGGGCGCCACGTAAGTTGGGACGACCGCTGGGATTGGCTGGAGTGAGGGACATTACTGTCCTCATGTGTGACACTATTGGTGTGGAAGAGGGAAAGGCCCCCTGGCTCAAGCAGGATCACGAAGGGGAGCTAGAACTCAGCGGGGGGGGAGGGCGCGTCATGTTTTAGACATGAAGTCCTCAGTGTTAGCGGTTCATGCTAATGTTTCATTTTCTTAGCGTCAAGCCTTATTCACAGTGTTGTCATATCTCGTAATGGAAACTTATGCTTAGATTTCAAAACTCGTACTAATGCGCCAGATGAAATTTTGGTTTTTAATAGAGGTATATGAAGTAACCTTCCCCCCCCCCCATCCTACCCCTACCCCACCCTAAGCCCGGAATGGTTTGTTTACATTTGGGGAATTCATGTTTGTGTTTATCTTTCGCCACAATATTTCACGGGGGAAGGATATTCATTAGTATTCTGTTTTGTTTATGTGTCCAGCAGCGACTTAATTTTCTCGTGGTGGCGATGGGTCAGCCCTCTGGTGTCCACTGTGTGAATCTACCTAGTTTGTGTGTGTGTGTGTGTGTGTGTGTGTGTGTGTGTGTGTGTGTGTGTGTCTTTGTGGTCATTAAACTGGTCAGACTCACCTCCAAAATGCGTCCCAGTCGACCAGCCAGCCGTGGCGATTGCTGTCAGCACAGTGGAGAAGTCTGACACCAGGATCATGTGCCAAAACTCCAGGTCAGGTCTAATTGTTCCGGGTGAAGGGAAACACATTCGTTTCCATTCCTGAAAATTGGAAAAAAAAAAAGAGGGTTCAATTACTACCTCTGTGTGTGTGTGTGTGTGTGTGTGTGTGTGTGTGTGTGTTACAGGCAGAGTTTTACACTGGTGTTGCCATGTCTATGTATACATAACACCTGACGGTACATCAACGCGTGCAACTTGTTCTTCTTTAAGCCAATATACATTTTCGTGCGGTGATTCAGCGCTACCTCTCTCTCTCTCTCTCTCTCTCTCTCTCTCTCTCTCTCTCTCTCTCTCTATCTATCTATCTATCTATCTATCTATCTATCTATCTTCTCATCTGTGCCTAGAGCGAAGAGGCAAACCACAGGAAAACAGAGCACTCAGAATAACCACAGGTTGCCTCAACCACCACGAACATTCTTCAACTCCACGAAACAAAAATCATCATAAAATTCATACAATGTTTGCGTTCAACAGCACTTGACCCTATCCCCTCTCCTCTCCCATCATCCAAACCTAACCTACCAGCGCCTCCAAATACAGGTAAAAAGCCTATCCATACTTCACGTTTCAATAGTGTATAAACAAAAATGGCACATAACTAGGCTTTATGACCCAAGGGTCCCATCCAGCGGACGTGGCTTACTTCCTGATCGCTGTGAGGGTCCCTGGAGAAAATAAGGTGTAGGAAGGTAAGGTAAGATATATATATATATATATATATATATATATATATATATATATATATATATATATATATATATTCCTATGAGTCCACGGGGAAAATGAAACACGATAAGTTCCCAAGTGCACTTTCGTGTAATAATCATATCATCATGGGAGACACAAGAGAGAAATAGAAGTCAGTTGATATACATCGAAGAGACGAAGCTAGGACGCCATTTGGTAAACATGCGATTGCCCAATATATATATATATATATATATATATATATATATATATATATATATATATATATATATATATAACCCAGACGTCGGGAGTACGATCCAATCAGTATCTAATCTTCTTCCTTCAATTATCTCCACAATAACAGATGATCCTAATCTCCAATCATTTCATTATTCATAATGAATGTAATAATTAAGAGAAAAAACAACTCCAAACAGATGGTTCAGGAAATATTCCATCTTTGACACACACAGGGCGCTGAACTGAATGCAGAGATTACATTATCATTTAATTGTTTTTATAAACGAGGAGAGAGAGAGAGGTAAGAGAGAGAGAGAGAGAGAGAGAGAGAGAGAGAGAGAGAGAGAGAGAGAGAGAGAGAGAGATATCCTGACGTCTAAATAGATGTCATATTCGTGATGTGGGATGGACACTGACATGGAAGCCACTAGACGCCGCCCACAGCCCGAAGAAACTGAACCACAGTTTCGTTTCCTTCTGCGTCGTTGAAACGAAGTGTCTCTCTCAACTTTGAAACTTGCAAGGTAGATCGTGAGCGGACTTCAGGAACACACACACACACACACACACACACACCACAACACACACATACAACAAAATCGATTAAAAAAAAAACAATACTCGTCCCGTCCACAACGGGTCGTTAAAACTCCCGGCGAGGCCAAGGAAAATCACTGAGGAGCTGTAAATTTGGCGGGGCCGCCATAATTCTCCTGAGCACCAGAGGGTGCGACCCTCTCTCTCTCTCTCTCTCTTCTCTCTCTCTCTCTCTTTCTCTCCCCCCCCCCCCCCCCCCCCCCCCCCCCCCCCCCCCCCGGGGGGGGGGGGGGGGGGGGGGGGGGGGGGGGGGGGGGGGGGGGGGGGGGGGGGGGGGGGGGGGGGGGGGGGGAAGCCCCGCCCTTTCTTCCTTCTTCTCTATAAACGAATTCCTCTCTCAACTTTGCTTCAATGTCTCACTTCCCCCCCCCCCCATCCTTTTACTTCTCTCTCTCTCCCGTCCCTTAACCCCCCCAGCCGTCTCTACTTTTTTCCCCTTTCTCTCCTCCCCAATCGCTCTCTCCCCCTCTCTCTCTCCTCTCTTCTTTTCACCTCTCTCTCCTTCCTCCCTCTCAAGTCTCTCTCTCTCTCTCTCTCTCCTCTCGCGTGCGCGTTTTGGCTGGGTAGGAGTCTGTTCGCCACTGCCCATAGTTTCCATGTAGCGCCCCGCTACTCCGGGATGGACCGTAATGACGTCTCCGCGCCAGAGCAACCACGGATTCTCTTCCTTAATAACATTAACAAATCTCAATTATATACAAAAAAGAAAACCCATTAAGCTTGCTCTTCAAGCGACAGGAACTTTTGATGACTCAGACCTGTATTTCTTAAGTCATGTCGGGTGCCAGTGAGAGAGAGAGAGAGAGAGAGAGAGAGAGAGAGAGAGAGAGAGAGAGAGAGAGAGAGAGAGAGAGAGAGAGAGAGAGAGAGAGGTAAGAGAAAGAGAGAGAGACACACACACAAGGCTGTACAGATCCTAACCTAACCAGCGCTCTTGCGCGCCGAGCAAGTGGAGTCGTCGTCGTAGCCCTGGCACGTGTACATATCCTGTTTAATTAGAGGTCGTGACCCGAGTTCGTTAGCGTTGGCTTAATGACCCGTAATGACCGGGAGCGCGGGAGTCATCTCGCCTTCATCTGAAAGCGATACGTCATAACTTCCTCTAATTACGACAATGTCTAGCTGGCCCCTCCGCCCCGCTCATGGCCGACAATTGTGGTTAAAATTATGACCATTACGATTGTGGTACCGGTACGATTGTGGTACTGGTACGATTGTGGTACCGGTACGATTGTGGTACCGGTACGATTGTGGTTAGATTTTTGGTTTACTGGGTACGATTTTGGTACCGGTACGATTGTGGTACCGGTACGATTGTGGTACCGGTAGGATTGTGGTACCGGTACGATTGTGGTACGATTTTTGGGTACCGGTTGGATTTTTGGAAACGGTAAAATTGTAGGTACCGTAACGCTTCATGGTACGAATTGTTGGAAACTGGTACGATTGAGGTACCGGGATTGTGGTATGGTACGATTGTGGATTTGACGATTGGTACGGGTCCGATTGTGGTCCCGGGACGATTGTGGATGGTGATTGTTACCTTTCCGTTGTTGGTACCGGTTTACGTTTTTTTTGGTACCCCCCCCCCCCCCCCCCCATTTTTGTGGAAACTAGTACGATTTGGGTTTACTGGTAGTTTGTGGTACTGTACGATTTTTTGGTACCGGTACATTGGGTACTAGAAACGATTTTTGGTACTGGTACGATTGTGGTTTACGGGTTTACGATTGGGGTACTGGTACGATTGGGGGGCCCGGGTTTAGGGATTGTTACGGACGTTTGTGGTACCGGGACGATTGTGGTATTTGGTTAAAGATTTGGTACTGAACGATTGTGGACTGGTTTCGATTGGGTACGGGTTTCGATTTTTTGGTACCGGACGATTGTTGTACGGGTTTGGGATTTTGGTACGGGTACGATTGGGATGGACGATTGTGGTACCGGTACGAATTGTGGTATGGACGTTTGTGGTACTGAAAACGATTTTTGGTACGGGTTTACGATTGTGGTACTGGTACGATTTTGGTACGGTCGTTTGGGGCACTAGTACGTTTGGGGTACTGGAAACGATTGGGTACGGGTCCCTTTTTGTCCCGGGTTCATTGGGGACCGGTACGTTTTTGGTACTGGACGATTGTGGTACTGTACATTGGGTTTACGGGTACGATTGTGGTACTGGTACGATTGTGGTACCGGGACGATTGTGGTACTGGTACGATTGTGGTACTGGTACGATTGTGGTACTGGTACGATTGTGGTACTGGTACGATTGTGGTACCGGTACGATTTTTGGTACTGGTACATTGAGGTACGGGTACGATTGGGTATGGTAGGGTTTGGGTACTGGCATTGTGGTACCGGGACGTTTTTTGGATGTACGATTGTGGTACGGACGATTGGGTATGGTACATTTTTGGTACCGGACGATTGGGGTACTGGTACTTTGTGGCCCTGGTACGTTTTGGGGTACGGTCGATTGTGGTAGGGGTACATTGTGGTACGGGTACGATTGTGGTAACATTTCGATTTTTGGTACGGTACGATTGGGGTACTGGTACGATTTTTTTGGTACAGTCCCAATTGTGGTACGGACGATTGTGGTACGGTACATTGTGGACCGGTACGATTTTTTGGTACGTACGATTGTGGTACTGGTCCGATTGGGGAAACTGTACGATTGTGGTACATACGATTGGGGGTTTCCGGGTCGTTTGGTTTTACTGGTACGATTGTGGTACTAGTACGATTGTGGTACTGGTACGATTGTGGTACTGGTACGATTGTGGTACCGGGAGGGTTTGGGGTTTCTGGACGATTGGGGTCCCGGGGACGATTGTGGTACTGGTACGATTTTTGGTATAGTACGATTTTTGGACGGACGATGGGGTTTACCGGACGTTTGTGGTCCCGGGTTAACGATTGTTGGTACTGGACGATTGGGGTTTACTGGTACATTGTGGTACTGGTACGATTGTGGTACCGGGACGATTGTGGTACTGGTACGATTGTGGTACTGGTACGATTGGGGTCCGGACGATTGTGGTACGGGTTTATTTGTTGGTACGGTACAAATTTTGGGAATGGTTCGATTGTGGACCGGTACGATTGTGGTATGGTACGATTGGGGGATTAGTACATTGTGGTACCGGTACGATTGGGGTACTTAAGGTACGGTTTTTTACTGATTGGGACTGGACGATTGGGTATTTGTACGATTTTGGTCCCGGGTACAAATTGTGGTACGGTACGATTGGGGTTTACGGGTAGTATTGTACTATACGATTGTGGTACCGGTACGATTTGGTACGGTACGATGTGGACGTACGATTGTGTCTATACGTTTGGGTACGGGCCCCCCCCCGGATTGGGGTACGGACGTTTGTGGGTACCGGACGTTGGGGTATTTGGTACGATTTTTTGGTTTCCTACATTGGGACGACGATTGTGGTACGGGTACGATTGGGTACGGTACAACCGTGGACCATACAACCGGGCCCAGTACAACCGGGGCACCAGTACAACCTTTGGCACCAGTATGATGGGCCCCAGAAGACGTGCACCACCTATTTTGGGGGCCACCTACCGTCCCACTAGTGTGCACCTACACCCCCACCTGGGTGCACCCAACTTAGAATCTCTCTAGTAACCACCTAGTGCCCATTGGAGCCCCATTTAATGTCCCAATGGTTGCCATTGGCACCACCTAGGTCCCCCCTATGGGCCTTTTTAAAAGATTAAACTAAGTGAGGTTGGAGGGATTTTTTTTTCCCACCCACTCAAGGGGGCCTGCTTTACAGCACACGTTTCATGTTCTTCCTAAGGTGTGTTATGCCAAAGATGATTTACAGAGAAAAACGAAAGCAAATTTGAATATGCAAATGGGTTTCATTACGGTGTTGCCCCCTTTTAAATTCAATCAGGGGGAAAAAAAATTCAAATCAATTATTACAAAACCCCCAAGGGCTCTCCTCTCTCTCTCGTTTTTTTCTCTAAAAAAAAAAAACATTAAGCTTGCTCTTAAAGCGACAGGAACTTTTGATGCTCAGATCTGTATTTCTTAAGTCATGTCGGGTGCCATTTAGAGAGAGAGAAGAAGAGAGAGAGAGAAGAGAAGAGAGAGAGAGAAGAGGTAAAGAGAGAGAGAAGACAAGAGAGAGACAAGAGAGAGAGAGAGGGTAAGAGAGAGAGAAGAGAGAGAGAGAGAGAAGAGAGAGAGAGAGGGAAAAAGGTAAAGAGGAGAGAGAGAGACACACACACAGGGGGCTGTACAGATCCTAACCTAACCATCGCTCTTGCGCGCCGGCAAGTGGTCGCCGTCTAGCCCTGGCACGTGTACAAAACCTGTTTAAATTAGGGGTCGTGACCCGATTTCGTTACGTTGGCTTAATGCCCCGAATACCGGGAGCGGGGGAGTCATCTCGCCTTCATCTGAAAGCGATTACGTCATAACTTCCAAATTACACAATGTTAGCGGCCCCTCCGCTCCGCCCCATGGCCGACAATTGTGTTAAAATTAATGACCATTACGATTGGGTACCGGTAACGATTGTGGAAACTGGTACGATTGTTTACTTTTTACGATTGTGGTACCGTACGATGTGGTACTGGTACGATTGTGGTACTGGTACGATTGTGGTACTGGTACGATTGTGGTACGATTGTGGTACTGGTACGATTGTGGTACCGGTACGATTGTGGTACCGGTACGATTGTGGTACCGGTACGATTGTGGTACTGGTACGATTGTGGTACTGGTACAACCGTGGCACAAGTACAACCGTGGCACCAGTATGACTGTGGCACCATACAACCTGGCAACCAGTACAACCGTGGCACCAGTACAACCGTGGCACCAGTACAACCATGGCACCAGTACAACCATGGCACCAGTACAACCGTGGCACCAGTACAACCATGGCACCAGTACAACTGTGGCACCAGTACAACCGTGGCACCAGTACAACTGTGGCACCAGTACAACTGTGGCACCAGTACAACTGTGGCACCAGTACAACCGTGGCACCAGTACAACTGTGGCACCAGTACAACTGTGGCACCAGTACAACCGTGGCACCAGTACAACCGTGGCACCAGTACAACTGTGGCACCAGTACAACTGTGGCACCAGTACAACCGTGGCACCAGTACAACTGTGGCACCAGTACAACTGTGGCACCAGTACAACCGTGGCACCAGTACAACTGTGGCACCAGTACAACTGTGGCACCAGTACAACCGTGGCACCAGTACAACTGTGGCACCAGTACAACCGTGGCACCAGTACAACCGTGGCACCAGTACAACCGTGGCACCAGTACAACCGTGGCACCAGTACAACCGTGGCACCAGTACAACCGTGGCACCAGTACAACCGTGGCACCAGTACAACCATGGCACCAGTACAACCGTGGCACCAGTACAACCATGGCACCAGTACAACCATGGCACCAGTACAACCGTGGCACCAGTACAACCGTGGCACCAGTACAACCGTGGCACCAGTACAACCGTGGCACCAGTACAACCGTGGCACCAGTACAACCGTGGCACCAGTACAACCGTGGCACCAGTACAACCGTGGCACCAGTACAACCATGGCACCAGTACAAACCATGGCACCAGTACAACCGTGGCACCAGTACAACCGTGGCACCAGTACAACCATGGCACCAGTACAACCATGGCACCAGTACAACCGTGGCACCAGTACAACCGTGGCACCAGTACAACCGTGGCACCAGTACAACCATGGCACCAGTACAACCATGGCACCAGTACAACCGTGGCACCAGTACAACCATGGCACCAGTACAACCATGGCACCAGTACAACCGTGGCACCAGTACAACCGTGGCACCAGTACAACCGTGGCACCAGTACAACCATGGCACCAGTACAACCATGGCACCAGTACAACCGTGGCACCAGTACAACCGTGGCACCAGTACCATCCAGCCATAGACCACTTCCAGTTCCAACCAAAGGCATGAGGTCAGCATATGCACCAAGTCTCCAGTTCCCACCAGAGGCATGAAGTCACCATACCAAGTTTTTCCCCCCCACACAGTAACCTGTGTCACATCCTCACGTGAGTCAAAACTGAATATGAGCAGTCTTCCAAAACCCACCCAGCCAGCGGGGGGTCACCCACTTCAACCAAAACATCTTCCTTTAGCCTCCAGGTCCACCATGATCACCCGCCTCCCACATCCCTAGGGGGAGAAATGGAACACGATAAGTTCCCAAGTGCACTTTCGTTTAATAATCACATCATCAGCGGAGACACAAGAAAGAAATGTAACTGTCAGAGAGAGAGAGAGAGAGAGAGAGAGAGAGAGAGAGAGAGAGACTGTGTGTGTGTGTGTGTGTGTGTGTGTGTGTGTGTGTGTGTAAGAGCTTATGAAAATTGGGACTCCTTCACAGCCACCTAACTATCCATCCAAAGGTCCTAATTACCCTTCTAGTACCCCACCTAGTGTACCGTCTATGATCCTACCTAGTGTACTACGTAGCGTCCCACCTAGTGTGCCACCTACAGTCCCACCTAGTGTGCCACCTACACTCCCACCTAGTGCATCACTTAGAATCTCATCTAGTAAACCACCTAGTGTCCCATCTAGTGCACCATTCAATGTCCCACCTGGTATGCCCCTTGTGCACCACCTAGTGTCCCACGTACTGAGCCATTTAGAAGCCCACTTAACACTAAGTGGCAGGCTTAGAGGGATTATATTGCCAGCCACTCAAGAGGCCTGCCTTACCCAGCACACGATACATGTTTCTTCCTAAGGTGTGTTAATGCCAAAGATGATTATACAGAGAAAAACGAAAGGCAAATTTGAATATGCAAATGGGTTTCCATTAGCAGGTGTTGCCTCTTTTAAATGTCATTCAGGGGGGAAAAAAAATAATATTCAAATCAAGTTATTTACATAACCAATTGTCTCTCTCTCTCTCTCTCTCTCTCTCTCTCTCTCTCTCTCTCTCTCTCTCTCTCTCTTCTTTCTCTCTCACCTCTCTCTCTCTCTCTCTCTCTCTTCTCTCTCTCTCTCTCTCTCTCTCTCTCTCTCTCTCTCTCTCTTCTTTCTCTCTCTCTCTCTCTCTCTCTCTCTCTCTCTCTCTCTCTCTCTCTCTCTCTCTCAGAGCAAGAAGAGGTAGGGGGGGCGTCCGAGAACGACTATAAAACACCCCCCTCAAAAAAAAAAAAGGAAAAAGGCATTATATACCAAGCATTCCTTTGTTAATAATGTTCAAAAAAAAAAAAAAAACACCAAGTGAATACAGGCGACAGACTCACACATTTGTCACAAATTTAGGTAATTCCAATTTTTCCCTAATGACGCAAAGTCAAGGGAAGACTATCGCTTATTTTTTTTTTGTTTGTTGTCGTTGTTGTTCTTCTTTCATGACGATAAACACGAACTTATATAGCTGAGTGGTGTTAACTTATTGTGCGCCTGGATGTATTCGTCTGTGTACACAACGTACATGTGCATGTGTATGTGTATACAACGTACATGTGTGTGTACACAACGTACATGTGTATGTGTATGTGTATACAACGTACATGTGTGTGTGTGTGTGTGTGTGTGTGTGTGTGTATGAACGTGGCATGAATGAGGCCAGTAAGTCATACGTAACGACATGTTATACACCAATGTCACAATGCCTTCACAATGGAGGCAACGTAACGAAATACACGAGAGACCCTCTCCAGCAAATATAGAAAACGGTCTTCGCAACACCTTTTCAACAACTCCTTACTCATTAATTCGTCTATATTTATTTCTCACTTGTAACAGTAATTCATAAATGGACAAAAGTAACACTCAGTCCATTCCATATTATTATAAGATCAATGTTAATCTTTCTTTGTTGTCTACATACCCACAGATGTTTTGATTCCCTTTACAATAACTACATGTTTATTGCTGGACAAGAGCATAGGATTCAATACTTTATAAATACGTGTTTACGATCGTCATTTTTTTTTACAAACCCCTAGATGTTTTGATTCTCTTTATGATAACCACATATTTATTGCATGACAAGATCATAGGATTCAATACTTTATAAATACGTGTTTACGATGGTCTTTTTTTTCACATACCCACAGATGTTTTGATTCTGTTACGATAACCACATATTTATTGCTTAACAACAGCATGGGATTCAGTACCTTATACACATGTGTTTACGATGGGTTTTTTTTTTTTACAAACCCACAGATGTTTTGATTCTGTTACGATAACCACATGTTTATTGCATGACAAGAGCATGGGATTCAGTACCTTATACATATGTGTTTACGATGTTTTTTTCTTTTATTATTCTCTATGTTGAAGTCACCAGTCACAGACAGACAGGAGTCCACATGAAGGCTGAGCCTTGATTGAAATGTAGCTTATAAAAACCGACAGAATCCTTTCTGATTTTTATTTTCCACAAGTAGAATATGAAGGTATAACGTAAGGGAGAAAAAAAAATAGGGGATCATTTTCCTTTGAAATACATTCAGGCTACACTTTAAAATGTACGTATGTCTGCAAAAGCTTTGGGTCACGTTCTACAAATACGTTTGAGTTTTAGAAAAGAAAACGGATGGAATGTGTGATCTTTTTTTCTGCCTCCAAAAAATAGCTTAAATAAAAAGATACAAAACTTTCAATTTCACACAAAAAAAAATGCACTTATGAATGACTCGATTCTTCTCAATCAATATCGAATATCAAACAACGTATTCTGTTCAATATAGAAAACAAATAAAAGAAATTTTGAAGTGCGACTGTGTTCGGACACTATGGATACTAACCAGTAGTTTGCGGTAACTAACATCGTTGTATATACGTCATCATTATAGCCATTGGTTTTCCATAATGTTTACATAAATTCATATATAAACTTGTAATATATATCATAAACCAACAGACATATCAGTTCTTCCAAGGTAATTCAAAATTTGACCTCCTTGCCCTACGCCGCAATGTTGGTTCACTTTCCCTCTTCCATAACAATCAGTTTGGTTTTTTGCGCCCGAGAGCTGGCTGCTTGTGTACCCCCCCACCACTATCTAAACCACGCAACACTCGGCAAGCTGCTGCGTCACATGATTATTGTGTGGTCGTTGGCAACGCAAAAAGGTGGGCCGTTTTAATAACTGTGTCTCTCCCTAGCACCACGAAGCTTTGGAAAACTCTCTGTACCTTCTCCTGTCTTTCCTAATAACTATGACGTGACACATTAGAAATAATGAATTTGTTACTTCTTCCAAAATCACGTAAATACTTTCTCTAATCTATCTTTTTTTTCTGTCTCAATAACTTCTTCATATTTCAATCAAAGGCCCCAGCTGTGATGTAGACTTCTGTCCTTGACCGGAACCTAGAACGTAAAATAAATAAAAAAAAGAAAAAAAAAATGAAATTACCGACTGGTGTAGGCTGGTGGAGGGTAGGCAGACATGGCGGACACCGTGAGTGTCAACATTGCCAGTTCAGTACTCACATATTTACCTACCTAATCACACATATAAGCTGATACTCACTCTCTCAGAACCTTCAGCAGCTTCTTCTGAAGTTATATCACAACAATACACTAACACAGACGCGTTTTATATCGACCGTACGAGCGAAATAAGAGTAATGAGAAACGTAAACACAAACCCAACACCGGTCACCGCTCCAGAGCGAACTGAGCGACAATGACAACAATGTCTTCTTCCTCAAAACCATGACACCAAGGAAGAGAAACTTCGCTACATTGGTGTTGGTTCTTGTGTGACGTCCATCATACTAAGATGGGGAAACTCTGGTACATTGGTGTTGGTTCTTGTGTGACGTCCATCATACTAAGATGGGGAAACTCTGGTACATTGGTGTTGGTTCTTGTGTGACGTCCATCATACTAAGAAAGCGAAGCTTCGGTACATTGGTGTTGGTTCTTGTGTGTGACGTCGAGGGGTGTGTGCGTTCAACATACGCCCGTCCAGCCCAAAACCAATCTGTTATACCAAAGAAAATGTGAAGTCACCGCTGAAAACGGTTCGATGGAGAAAGATATGACGGTAAAATCAAGGGTATCTCTTTTAGATATAAATATTAAGATGACTGCTTATATCGGTTTGAAATTCATACTGTTGACGTAATATATATATATATATATATATATATATATATATATATATATATATATATATATATATATATATATATATATATATATATATAAGTACTTTGATATACAATGATTTCAGATAGTAAGACATATTCCAATGTTTAATCCTTTTATTAAAGAAAAATTGTACACACAATACCTTTTTATTTACAGTCCTTCCTGCTTTTTTATATATATTTCTTGCAACACTTCGCTTCTTCCTGTTATAATCTGACATGTGACCACTCGAGTATGAAGGTAGAATATGAAAAAAAAATAATAAAGATTCAGTTATACTTACTTGAAAAAAAGAGATGATAGTTATGTTTTTACAGCGTGACACACACACACACAAACACACACACACACACACACACACACACACACACACACACACACACACACACACACACACGGCTCTCCATGCGCAACATGCACAATTTTTGCATACGGCAATTCACGTACACAATTTTCCAATTAATGTTACTGGTGTATACATATAGAGTGTTAGGTACGAAACATTGTCGTAGTGTGTGGTGAGCCGCTCCCCCCCCCCCCCCCCCCCCCGAGGGCCCCCCCCCCCACACACACACAATACTGAACACATGATATTTACTATAGATGAAAAGATATATATTGCCTCGTGGGGGGGATTCGACCCCTTGTAAGGAGACGACAGGCAACACCTGTATAGCCAAGTTACAGCCGTCGCCACACCAGGGGAGACATGGGTTACAGTGGTCACTGTATCTTACAGTGCCACTTGTTTCTATCCACGTTATGTATGGTTCCCAAGGGCTGACTTGGCACTGTACTGGTGACAGTGAAATACCTGTATATACAGGTACTGACCTGGCACTGTACTGGTGACAGTGAAACCCCTGTATATACAGGGGCTAACCTGGCACTGTACTGATGAGTGAAACCCCTGTATATACAGGTACTGACTTGGCACTGTACTGGTGACAGTGAAACTCCTGTATATACAGGGGCTAACCTGGCACTGTACTGGTGACAGTGAAACCCCTGTATATACAGGTACTGACCTGGCACTGTACTGGTGACAGTGAAACTCCTGTATATACAGGGGCTAACCTGGCACTGTACTGGTGACAGTGAAACCCCTGTATATACAGGCACTGACCTGGCACTGTACTAGTAACATAAGACCCCTGTATATACAGTGAAACCCCTGTATATACAGGTACTGACATGGCACTGTGCTGGTAACATGAGACCCCTGTATATACAGTGAAACCCCTGTATATACAGATACTGACCTGGCACTGTACTTGTTACATGAGACCCTTGTATATACAGTGAAACCCCTGTATATACAGATACTGACCTGGCACTGTACTTGTTACATGAGACCCTTGTATATACAGTGAAACCCCTGTATATACAGGTGCTACACCAGTAGTCTGGCAGTGTCGTGGAGGAGGCGCCTGTGGTTGGGTGTAAGGAAGACATCATTAATATTACCTTGTCGTGATGATGAAGGAACCAAACTTGAGGAAATGATTGATAATGTGACGAGATAAAGTGAAGTGGAGAGAGACATTAAGAAACTGGCAAGTGTGTGTGTGTGTGAGAGAGAGAGAGAGAGAGAGAGAGAGAGAGAGAGAGAGAGAGAGAGAGAGAGAGAGAGAGAGAGACCACAGCAATGGACCTCCATGCTGAAAGTGACCTGGTGAGAGAGAGAGAGAGGTGACCTGGTGGGAGAGGTGACCTGGTGGGAGAGATGACCTGGTGAGAGAGAGAGATGACCTGGTGGGAGAAGTGACCTGGTAGGGGAGGTGATCTACTGGGAGATGTGACCTGGTGGGAGAGGTAACCTGGTGGGAGATGTGACCTGGTAAGAGAGGTGACCTGGTAGGAGAGGTGACCTGGTAAGAGAGGTGACCTGGTAGGAGAGGTGACCTGGTAGGAGAGGAGACCTGGTGAGAGAGGTATGATACATTCTAGCACCGTCCTACGCCCTGTGTCCAACACACTGCCCACAACGCCCACAGTGCCGCACTCCCACAGTGCTCCCTTCCCACCCTCTCCCTGTGGGAGGGAGGCAGCAGGTGGGACAGGTCTGGGGTTCTCACGGGAAAATTAGATGTGGCACAAAAACCCTCGACACTTTCAGCTTGTTAAGTGGTGAGCTGAGACGCTGGGTGGTGTGTGGAGGGACGTGGGAGGGGCTGGGTGGTGTGTGGAGGGACGTGGGAGGGGCTGGGTGGTGTGTGGACGGACGTGGGAGGGGCTGGGTGGTGTGTGGAGGGACGTGGGAGGGGCTGGGTGGTGTGTGGACGGACGTGGGAGGGGCTGGGTGGCGTGTGGAGGGACGTGGGAGGGGCTGGGTGGTGTGTGGAGGGACGTGGGAGGGGCTGGGTGGTGTGTGGAGGGACGTGGGAGGGGCTGGGTAGTGTGTGGAGGGACGTGGGAGGGGCTGGGTGGCGTGTGGAGGGACGTGGGAGGGGCTGAGTGGTGTGTGGAGGGACGTGGGAGGGGCTGGGTGGCGTGTGGAGGGACGTGGGAGGGGCTGAGTGGTGTGTGGAGGGGCTGGGTGGCGTGTGGAGGGACGTGGGTGATGCAGGCGACTCTCACACGAGAGAAGGACGAAGACTCGTCTTCAGTTTACCTCTGAGGGAAATATGTCAATGAGAAGAGAGAGAGAGAGAGAGAGAGAGAGAGAGAGAGAGAGAGAGAGAGAGAGAGAGAGAGAGAGAGAGAGAGAGAGAGAGAGAGAGAGAGAGAATGATTAAGGACCTGCAAATACATAATTAGCTGATCATTTCCCCTCCCTGGAATTTTCAGGGAAATTCTTGAGTTAAAGCTACGAGGAAATCAAACCCCCCACACCCCTCCACATCCCCCACACCCACCCCACACCTCCCCACACCCACCCCACACCTCCCTACACCACCCCACACCTTCCCACACCACCCCACACCTCCCCACACCCACCCCACACCTCCCTACACCACCCCACACCTTCCCACACCACCCCACACCTCCCCACACCACCCCACACCTCCCCACACCCACCCCACACCTCCCCACACCCACCCCACACCTCCCCACACCCCACACCCACCCCACACCTCCCCACACCACCCCACACTACCCCACACCCACCCCACACCTCCCCACACCCCACACCCACCCCACACCTCCCCACACCTCCCCACACCACCCCACACTTCCCCACACACACACACCTCACCCCCCCCCCCCCTCCCGTGGCTTACAAAAATAGACCCTAATTATTCTTGGGGAAAAAGATAGGGAATATATAAAAAGGTACAGCTGGGTGGGTGTGGGTGTGGGTGTGTGGGGGTGTGTTTAGCTTTCTAGCTTTATAAAAGGTGGAGGGGAAGGTGGAGGGGAAGGTGGAGGGGAAGGTGGAAGGGGAAGGTGGAAAACCTTTTAGCGACATCTCATCACAATTCTTCAGGCCTTTTATCCCCCAGATAATTGTCGTTTAATTTATTAAAATGTTACTTTAATGGGATGGGGAGAAAACGTATTATAATTTGTCTTACAAGTGATAAAAAAGGAATAGGATAATTAGGCCTTAAATGTGGATATTACCATAAGCTGGTGGCTCATCACAGGTAGGGATGTGGGAAGAATACAACAGGTATTGTATAAGATACAATAGCTTCCCTGTCCTGTACAGCGTCCTGATCTATTGGTTCTCTGAGGAACTGCGTATAATACGTGGTCTGCGTCAGCGTCTGCTGCTGCCTGCTTGGTCTGCTGCTGCTGCTTCTGCTGGCCTCACTACCACACCTGCAGCTCTCGCTCACCTCATCCCTGACCTGAACTCCAGCTATATATGTATATATAAATAGATAGATAGATAGATAGAAGCTCACCTCATCCCTGACCTGAACTCCAGCTATATATGTATATATAAATAGATAGATAGATAGATAGAAGCTCACCTCATCCCTGACCTGAACTCCAGCTATATATGTATATATAAATAGATAGATAGATAGATAGATAGATAGATAGAAGCTCACCTCATCCCTGACCTGAACTCCAGCTATATATGTATATATAAATAGATAGATAGATAGATAGAAGCTCACCTCATCCCTGACCTGAACTCCAGCTATATATGTATATATAAATAGATAGATAGATAGATAGATAGATAGAAGCTCACCTCATCCCTGACCTGAACTCCAGCTATATATGTATATATAAATAGATAGATAGATAGATAGAAGCTCACCTCATCCCTGACCTGAACTCCAGCTATATATGTATATATAAATAGATAGATAGATAGATAGATAGATAGAAGCTCACCTCATCCCTGACCTGAACTCCAGCTATATATGTATATATAAATAGATAGATAGATAGATAGAAGCTCACCTCATCCCTGACCTGAACTCCAGCTATATATGTATATATAAATAGATAGATAGATAGATAGATAGATAGATAGATAGAAGCTCACCTCATCCCTGACCTGAACTCCAGCTATATATGTATATATAAATAGATAGATAGATAGATAGAAGCTCACCTCATCCCTGACCTGAACTCCAGCTATATATGTATATATAAATAGATAGATAGATAGATAGATAGATAGATAGAAGCTCACCTCATCCCTGACCTGAACTCCAGTTATATATGTATATAGACAGATAGATAGATAAATTAATAGATAGATAGATAGATAGATAGATAGATTGATAGATAGATAGATAGATAGATAGATAGATAGTTACATAGATAGGCAGACAGATTGATGGATAGGTGGATCTATCGATAGATAGTGATGGATACACAGATAGATAGAGTGTTAGGTATAGAGAGAGAGGGAGGCAGGTCATGTGTGGACCACCTATGGCCACAACCCTGAGGTCTATGGCCACAACCCTGAGGTCTATGGCCACAACCCTGAGGTCTATGGCCACAACCCTGAGGCCTATGGCCACAACCTGAGATCTATGGCCACAACCCTGAGGTCTATGGCCACAACCCTGAGGTCTATGGCCACAACCCTGAGGTCTATGGCCACAACCCTGAGGTCTATGGCCACAACCCTGAGGTCTATGGCCACAACCTGAGATCTATGGCCACAGAGGACACAATAGCAGAAGCTATTACCACATACGCTTACGACATACGTTACCACATACGGTTACGACATACGTTACCACATACGGTTACGACATGCGTTACCACATACGGTTACGACATGCGTTACCACATACGGTTACGACATACGTTACCACGTACGGTTACGACATACGTTACCACGTACGGTTACGACATACGTTACCACGTACGGTTACGACATACGTTACCACGTACGGTTACGACATACGTTACCACATACGCTTACGACATACGTTACCACGTACGGTTACGACTTGAAATCATCAAGTCGTCACAGTGAAATACAACATAAATCAGCACCATCTTGCATGACACAGTCCTCCTCTTCCTCCTCCTCCTGCGCCTCCTCCTGCGCCTCCTTCTGCGCCTCCTCCTGCGCCTCCTCCTGCGCCTCCTCCTGCGCCTCCTCCTGCGCCTCCTCCTCCTCCTCCTCCTCCTGCGCCTCCTCCTGCGCCTCCTCCTGCGCCTCCTCCTGCGCCTCCTCCTCCGCCTCCTCCTGCGCCTCCTCCTCCTCCTCCTCCTCCTCCTCCTCCTCCTCCTCCCCCTGCGCCTCCTCCTGCGCCTCCTCCTGCGCCTCCTCCTCCATCATAACCCAACTTACTGTTGTGACCAGTTCGTTCAGCCCTCCGTCTGGTGTGTGGGCCCCAGAGGACCCGTGTTCCACCAGGTGACACTGGAATATCCAGCGATGGTTCGGCGTCGTCGCTCAGGGTAAACAAACCAAGTTCTTTAAAGATGATGATGATGATGATAATGATGATAATGATGATGATAATGATGATAATGATGATAATGATGATGATAATGATGATAATGATGATGATAATGATGATAATGATGATGATAATGATGATAATGATGATGATAATGATGATAATGATGATAATGATGATGATAATGATGATAATGATGATGATAATGATGATGATAATGATGATGATGATGATGATAATAATGATGATGATGATCGCTGGCGTGACACTTGGCTTCCTCGAGGGGAAGACTCGTCTAGAATTGCCTTCGTTAAACTGGCGTCGCTACGGAGGTGTTGGTTAGCCCAACACTCACTCCCTCACTCCCTCCATCCCTCCGTGTACGTGTGTGTGTGTGTGTGTGTGTGTGTGTGTGTGTGTGTGTGTGTGTGTGCGTGTGTGTTACACGTTGCGTGTTCGCCTCTCTGCATCTCTTCCCGCCAGCTAGCTAGCCAACAACCATGCCACCACAGTATGTGGCTGAGTCTGTCACACCAGGCGTGGGACACAGGCCACACCAGGCGTGGTACACAGGCCATGCCACCATAGTATGTAGCTACGTCTGTCACACCAGGCGTGGTACACAGGCCACACCAGGCGTGGTACACAGGCCATGCCACCATAGTATGTAGCTACGTCTGTCACACCAGGCGTGGTACACAGGCCACACCAGGCGTGGTACACAGGCCATGCCACCATAGTATGTAGCTACGTCTGTCACACCAGGCGTGGTACACAGGCCACACCAGGCGTGGTACACAGGCCATGCCACCACAGTATGTAGCTACGTCTGTCACACCAGGCGTGGTACACAGGCCACACCAGGCGTGGTACACAGGCCACACCAGGCGTGGTACACAGGCCATGCCACCATAGTATGTGGCTGAGTCTGCCACACCATGCGTGGGACACAGGCCACACCAGGCGTGGTACACAGGCCACACCAGGCTTGGTACACAGGCAACACCAGGCGTGGGAGATATACACACCCCCCCCCAAAACCGACACATGGTATTTTAAAACTTGGCCTCGGGTCACGATTCCTGGAATTGCTTCGTTCCCACCTCGCTATATTTTGAGAGAGAGAGAGAGAGAGAGAGAGAGAGAGAGAGAGAGAGAGAGAGAGAGAGAGAGAGAGAGAGAGAGAGAGAGAGAGAGAGAGAGAGAGAGGTGAAGGTCTCGCAATATCTACTCCCGGGTTCAACCTTATATGTTTTATTCTTCAGGTCAGGTCAGAAACCACACATTGTCCCGGGCGTTTAAAAATATCTCAAACTCTCTTCAATAATACCCAGAGATCTGAACACACCCAGGAAAAAAAATTGTTCTCCTCCGGGGGCCCCACAGGAGGGGCCAGAGCCCTGACACCAGGGCCACAGGAGCCCCACAATAGGGGCCAGAGCCCTGACACCAGGGCCCTAGGAGCCCCACAAGAGGGGCCAGAGCCCTGACACCATGGCCCTAAGGAGCCCCACAAGAGGGGTCAGAGCCCTGACACCAGGGCCCCAGGAGCCCCACAGGAGGGGCCAGAGCCCTGACACCAGGGCCCTAGGAGCCCCACAAGAGGGGTCAGAGCCCTGACACCAGGGCCCCAGGAGCCCCACAAGAGGGTCCAGACCCCTGACACCAGGGCCCCAGGAGCCCCCAGGTTGGGCCCTCCTCTGGGGCCATTCTGGGTTGGCAGGTCGAGGGCCACAACCTCTGACCTTACCATTTATAAACCTCATCTGAACTTTAGTTCTAAATGTATAATTTTCTTTTCTAAGTATCTAAGTAAATTGTGAGGAATAATTGGGGAGGAAATTATTCATAAGTGACGTAAATAACTTCTAATTATCCTTGAGCTTCTGCTATTGTGTCTTCTGCGGCCATAGACCTCAAGTTGTGGCCATAGACCTCTGGTTGTGGTCATAGACCTCAGAGTCGTGGCCATAGACCTCAGATTGTGGCCATAGATCTCAGGTTGTGGCCATAGACCTCAGGGTTGTGGCCATAGATCTCAGGTTGTGGCCATAGACCTCAGGGTTGTAGCCATAGACCTCAGGGTTGTGGCCATAGGCCTCAGGTTGTTGCCATAGACCTCAGGATTGTGGCCATAGACCTCAGGGTTGTGGCCATAGGTGGTCCACACATGACTTGCCTCCCTCTCTCTCTATACCTAACACTCTATCTATCTATGTATCTATCAGTCTATCGATAGATCCACCTATCTCTCAGCCTGTCTGTCTATGTAACTATCAATCAATCAATCTATCTATCTATCAATCTATCTATCTATCTATCTGTCTATATACATATATAGCTGGAGTTCAGGTCAGGGATGAGGTGAGCGAGAGCTGCAGGTGTGGTAGTGAGGCCAGCAGAAGCAGCAGCAGCAGACCAAGCAGGCAGCAGACCAAGCAGGCAGCAGACCAAGCAGGCAGCAGCAGACGCTGACGCAGACCACGTATTATACGCAGTTCCTCAGAGAACCAATAGATCAGGACGCTGTACAGGACAGGAAGCTATTGTATCTTATACAATACCTGTTGTATTCTTCCCACATCCCTGCCTGTGATGAGCCACCAGCTTATGGTAATATCCACATTTAAGGCCTAATTATCCTATTCCTTTTTTATCACTTGTAAGGCAAATTATAATACGTTTTCTCCCATCCATTAAAGTAACTTTTTAATAGATGAAACGACAATTATCTGGTGTATAAAAGGCCTGAAGAATTATGATGGAGCGTCGCTAAAAGCATCCCCCCCCCCCACCAACACACACACACACACACACACACACACACACACACGCACAAACCCCCACCTTTTATAAAACTAGAAAGCTAAACACACCCCCACCAACCATCAACCACCACCCAGCTGTATACCTATTCATATCCCCTTATCTTTAATAAACCAGCACCTATATATACACCACAAATGTACAACACAAATATACAACACCAATGTACCAGAGTTTCCCCATCTTAGTATGATGGACGTCACACAAGAACCAACACCAATGTACCAGAGTTTCCCCATCTTAGTATGATGGACGTCACACAAGAACCAACACCAATGTACCAGAGTTTCCCCATCTTAGTATGATGGACGTCACACAAGAACCAACACCAATGTACCAGAGTTTCCCCATCTTAGTATGATGGACGTCACACAAGAACCAACACCAATGTAGCGAAGTTTCTCTTCCTTGGTGTCATGGTTTTGAGGAAGAAGACATTGTTGTCATTGTCGCTCAGTTCGCTCTGGAGCGGTGACCGGTGTTGGGTTTGTGTTTACGTTTCTCATTACTCTTATTTCGCTCGTACGGTCGATATAAAACGCGTCTGTGTTAGTGTATTGTTGTGATATAACTTGAGGAGAAGCTGCTGAAGGTCCTGAGAGAGTGAGTATCAGCTTATATGTGTGATTAGGTAGGTAAATATGTGAGTACTGAACTGGCAATGTTGACTTCCCTCACGGTGTCCGCCATGTTTTCCTCCAGCCAGCTGATCCCTAGTGATCCATCATTTACGGTAAGATATGTAATATTATACAGGTTTATATGTAGAAATTTACGTAAATTTTATATGTAAAATGATGGCTATAATAACCGTATATATCGACGGTAGTTACTGTACAAACTGGTCGGTACTCGCCAGTATTTTGGTCGTGTTCGAACACAGTCATACATCACCTTTTTGTTTTCCGTTTTTTGTTTTAAATACAATTCTTTTTTGCTATATTATTCGCTCTGTATTTGTCAGACACTCAGGTAATTTCTTCGCTCAGTTTTCAGCAACGATGAGAGTTTTCATTTTGATTTAGAAGAAAAAATAAAAGATCGTATACTGTCAATATTCTAAAAGAAATGATAGACATATATCTATTGTTTATGCATAGTGTATCTAAAAGGAAAATGGGACTCATAGTGTTTTACGTGTTACACATTCATATTATTCTCATTCCGATCTATGTGGAATTTCGTGTGTGGAAACCCGAGTGAAAACCATTTCTCCAGCATTTATATCGTGTGTATTTAAGAATGGGAAGATGAGCAATGAATGTCTGGTCCACTTGAAGCGAATATATATTTCGGAGGTTTTGATAATCAAAATGCCATGTCGATCCTTCGTATGTAAAGTACTTGATTTTCTTTATTTATTTTACGAATTATTAATACGTTTTCTTTCAATTAGGTGGATGATATGATCTTAAAATAATAATAATAAAAGCGGCGTCTTTGGAAAAGTAATATTTTCAATGCAGGAGGAACTTGTGTATTTCGCTAAGTTGACTCGATGGTTTAGGTAATTGTGATGTTGGAGATCCCGACCTCACGCGTCTTGTGACGTATGATTTTTGTGGTTTCTCTTTTGACACGTTCACACGCATGTACACACGGGGGTTTTACACACACACACACACACACACACACACACACACACACACAGACACACACACACACACACACAGACACACATACTCACACACACACACACACACACACACACACACACACACACACACACACACACACACACACACACACACACACACACACACACACACTCACACACAGACATACTCACACACACACACACAGACATACTCACACACACACATACACACACACAGACACACACACACACAGACATACTCACACACACACACACACACACACACACACACACACACACACACAGTAAGTTACCCCCACTCAGCTATAACGCGTGTTTATCATAATGAAAGAACTAAAAGCACTATTATTCCCTTTGTGTCATTAAGGGGGAAAGAAATGAACTAAATTTGCGACAAATGTGAGGCCATCGCCTCCCCCACCTCTCCAAACATTAAAACAAAGGAATGTTCAGTATAAATGACTCTTGGATGTTTATATTCGTTCCCGTTCTGCCGAGAGAGAGAGAGAGAGAGAGAGAGAGAGAGAGAGAGAGAGAGAGAGAGAGAGAGAGAGAGTGAGAGAGAGAGAGGGAGAGATTAGTTACGTAAATGACCTAATTTGGGTTCTTCTTCTCCCAGTGACATGTACGTTTGCATGATTGATATTACCTCTGTATTTCTGTACGACTTTTTTGTTTTGAATGAAGACGCTTCTTGTGTGGGTGGGAGAAGTTATTGTGTTTCCTGCACAGGTCGAGGCCGACAGCTGGTGCCTCCTGGTATTTGGTGGGTGGCAGCAAGGTGGTGCACTAGGTGGGACACTAGGTGGTGCACTAGATGGGACACTAGATGGTACTCTAGATGGGACACTAGGTGGTGCACTAGGTGGGACACTAGGTGGTGCACTAGGTGGGACACTAGGTGGTGCACTAGATAGGACACTAGGTGGTGCACTAGATGGGACACTAGGTGGTGCACTAGATGGGACACTAGGTGATGCACTAGATGGGACACTAGGTGTTGCACTAGATGGGACACTAGGTGGTTCACTAGATGGGACACTAGGTGGTGCACTAGATAGGACACTAGATGGTGCACTAGATGGGACACTAGGTGGTGCACTAGATGGGACACTAGGTGGTTCACTAGATGGGACACTAGGTGGTTCACTAGATGGGACACTAGGTGGTGCACTAGATGGGACACTAGGTGATGCACTAGATGGGACACTTGGTGATGCACTAGATGGGACACTAGGTGGTGCACTAGATGGGACACTAGGTGATGCACTAGATGGGACACTAGGTGGCTTATTAGATGGGACTCTTGGTGGTTCACTAGATTGGACACTAGGTGATGCACTAGATGGGACACTAGGTGGCTTATTAGATGGGACTCTTGGTGGTTCACTAGATGGGACACTAGGTGATGCACTAGATAGGACACTAGGTGGTGCACTAGATGGGACACTAGGTGGTGCACTAGATGGGACACTAGATGGTACTCTAGATGGGACAATAGGTGATGCACTAGATGGGACACTAGGTGGCTTATTAGATGGGACTCTTGGTGGTTCACTAGATGGGACACTAGGTGATGCACTAGATGGGACACTAGGTGGTGCACTAGATAGGACACTAGGTGGTGCACTAGATGGAACACTAGGTGGTGCACTAGATGGGACACTAGATGGTGCACTAGATGGGACACTAGGTGTTGCACTAGATGGGACACTAGGTGTTGCACTAGATGGGACACTAGGTGGTGCACTAGATGGGACACTAGGTGATGCACTAGATGGGACACTAGGTGTTGCACTAGATGGGACACTAGGTGGTGCACTAGATGGGACACTAGGTGATGCACTAGATGGGACACTTGGTGGTTTACTAGATGGGACACTAGGTGGTGCACTAGATGGGACACTAGATGGTGCACTAGATGGGACACTAGGTGGTGCACTAGATGGGACACTAGATGGTGCACTAGATGGGACACTAGGTGGTGCACTAGATGGGACACTAGGTGATGCACTAGATGGGGCACTAGGTGATGCACTAGATGGGACACTAGGTGTTGCACTAGATGGGACACTAGGTGTTGCACTAGATGGGACACTAGGTGTTGCACTAGATGGGACACTAGTTGGTGCACTAGATGGGACACTAGATGGTGCACTAGATGGGACACTAGGTGGTGCACTAGATGGGACACTAGGTGTTGCACTAGATGGGACACTAGGTGTTGCACTAGATGGGACACTAGGTTTTTCACTAGATGGGACACTAGGTGGTGCACTAGATGGGACACTAGATGGTGCACTAGATGGGACACTAGGTGATTCACTAGATGGGACACTAGGTGATATAATGGCACTAGATGCAAGGACACTAGGTGGTGCACTAGATGGGACACTAGGTGGTTCATAGAGGCCTAGGTGGGTTCACTAGACTGGGACACTAGTGTGGACACTAATGGACAACTGTGGTGCACTGAGTTGGACGACATAGGTGACGTCCCACAGCATGCGGCACACATCGTGGTGCCTAGCATGGTACATTAGATGGTACATTGCCCAGGGAGGGTGACCTTTAACCCCCGACTGTGACGTAACTACCCATCGTCCTGGACACAACTTCGTCAACAACATTGTGTCCTGGAGGGTTGTGACGACATGTGACGTCACCACCGACGTCAGCGGCCTCCCTCCACCAATCCCGGGGGCGCTCCTGCCATGTCATTAGATGGATCATTGGCTGCCAGGGAGGCGTGACGTATTGACCCCCGGGGAGGGAGAGGCGGTGTGACGTCAAGCTTGTTACGCCACTCGTTCCGCCCATTGGCGCGTCACGGGATGGGGGCTTGTCAGTGACGCGCACTTTACGGCTGCTGGGGCACTGGGGCGCGGGCGCCCCAGTGCCCCAGTCGTGCCCTGGATGGCCAGTGCCAGGCGGTGGGCCCTGGATGATGCGTGCACAGCCGGTGGGCCCTGGATAAGTGGGCCCTGGATGGCCGGTGCCAGCCGATGGGCCCTGGATAAGTGGGCCCTGGATGATGCGTGCCAGCTGGTGGGCCCTGGATAAATGGGGACCTGGATGATGCGTGCACAGCCAGTGGGCCCTGGATAAATGGGGACCTGGATGATGCGTGCACAGCCAGTGGGCCCTGGATAAATGGGGACCTGGATGATGCGTGCACAGCCAGTGGGCCCTGGATAAGTCGTGCCCTGGATGATGCGTGCACAGCCAGTGGGCCCTGGATAAATGGGCCCTGGATGATGTGTGCACAGCCGGTGGGCCCTGGATAAGTCGGGCCCTGGATGATGCGTGCACAGCCGGTGGGCCCTGGATAAATGGGGACCTGGATGATGCGTGCACAGCCAGTGGGCCCTGGATAAGTGGGACCTGGATGACGCGTCCTGCATAGCGGGAGGCTGGATTTGAATGTCTGGGCCGTGGTTGTGGCGTGAAGGATTTACATACCAAGTCATTTCTTTATGGATGAAGCATTACGACCAAGGTTGCCACTGACAGTCCACACTCACTCACCCCCCAGGGTCGTTCTCCTGCAGTCGACACTCGCCCACAGGGTCGTCCTCCTGCTGTCCACACTCACCCCAGGGTCGTCCTCCTGCTGTCGACACTCAGCCCCCAGGGTCGTCCTCCTGCAGTCGACACTCACCCACAGGGTCGTCCTCCTGCTGTCCACACTCACCCCCAGGGTCGTCCTCCTGCTGTCGACACTCACCCACAGGGTTGTCGTCCTGCTATCGACACTCACCCACAGGGTGTCGTCCTCCTGCTATCGACACTCACCCCCAGGGTCGTCCTCCTGCTGTCGACACTCACCCACAGGGTCGTCCTCCTGCTGTCCACACTCACCCCAGGGTCGTCCTACAGTCTACACTCACCCCTTAGGGTGGGTCTACCATCCTGTAACTCCCCCGTAGTCTACACTTGACCCACACCCACACTGACCCCCGGGGTGTGGGGGGGGGGGGATCAATCCTCCCACACCTCCTCCAGTCTACACAATCCCCCAGGGTCGAACTACCACCCGATAGCTCTCCCTCCCCCCCCCCCACACACAGTCTCCCCTGACGCCACACATGGGGTGGGACACCCTGTGTGTCGTGATCCTAATGGTTGAATGTGTTTGACGTACGCACGTTGACCGACTTAAATGACCCCCTTTAACGATCGCTAGGTCCTCGTTACACCACTAACCAACCATTAGCCACCTCCCAGACTCCTCCACCACCTGTAGTCAGTCTCCATCACCACCTCTCCCTCATTATCACCACCTCCCAGACTCCGCTCAGTGAAATAGCATCGACCAAGTGGGGAGGGGAGGATGAACAGGTAGGGGTTTACTGTGGACCGACGGCGCCACCCACGATTCGTGCCTATGCACTCGAACCCTGGGCATACGTCGTGGTCAGCAAGGCTAACCCGCTACACCACAATTTAGAAGATCTTTTAAGACTCGCCTGTTCTTCCAGGCTTGAACTATTCCCTTCCTATCCATCACACAACAGGGAAGATTGGAAAAGGTGCTCAAAATAGCGTACCAAGTCATCCTCAGTTCCTTTTGCGCTACTTTTCAAGAGATGGGTAAACGCACTGGTCCTCTCAGCTCTCTCTCTCTCTCTCTCTCTCTCTCTCTCTCTCTCTCTCTCTCTCTCAACAATCACCTGTCGTTTGCTAAGAAGCCGTAGCGCCATGTTCGCCACCGTCATCTCCTGTCGCCATAGATCCCTCGTCCCTAGGTTTGCATTTCGACACCACCGCCACCTCCACCGTATTGAGGCCCACCCGCGCTCGCGCAGCCCACCAGGTGAACAACACATACTCCTCCCTCGAACCCTAACCACTGTGTACATTCTTAACGACTGCAGTGTTTGGGTGAAGACTTAATCACCCTCACCCCATCGTTATGATCCTCCTTACTATGGCGCAGGTATCGCCTGGGTATATACATTTCCAGCCTTTGCTTCCAATGTAAAATAGTCAATAAACCACAAAGCTATTGATTATCATTATCATTACAGTTATATATGATTAATGTTAGGTTATTATCGTCACATGAACACCATCACAGCCACACCTCCACCACCTGTAGTCAGTCTCCATCACCACCTCTCCCTCATTATCACCACCACCCACCTCCACCTCTCCCTCATTATCACCACCTCCACGCCACCACCACACACACCTCCACTCCCTCCTCCCCACCACAATAGCAGCATCTCTACCACACCACACCACACCTCCTCTACCACACAAACGCCATCACCACCACACACACACACACACACACACACACACCCTAACTTAACCGCCCCAATGTGTATATATATATATATATATATATATATATATATATATATATATATATATATATATATATA